>NC_090768.1:28560936-28590936 GCF_036898095.1 Palaemon carinicauda | reverse complement strand
AAGCCATGAACTTGCCAGGTTATTGGACTCTCTTGGCATATTGTTACCTTACAAAAAAAATAAAAGAACGAATTTATATATGAGTTCGTGTCTATGATATAGGTAGTCTAAAGACTTTTGTAGTATATCCTAGTTTTCGCTCAAAATCAATCACCATATATATATATATATATATATATATATATATATATATATATATTTACACAGTATATATATATATATATATATATATATATATATATATATATATATTTACACAATATATATATATATATATATATATATATATATATATATATAGTCAATTCTTTTTATTGAGGCAGATTTGCATCGGCTCGCAGGGGTGCCCTTCTAGCTCGGAAAAGTTTCCTAACAGCTGATTGGTCGGAAGTATTTTTCCCCAACAGATCAGCTATTAGGAAACTTTTCCGAGCTAAAAGGGCACCCCTGCGAGTCGGTGCAATTGTCTCACTAAAAAGAATTGACTATAGTTTGTTGATTTTATGTAAGTTAAATCCCTCAATTTCATATTTATTTATATCAAATAGGTTGTGTTGGTTTATATTGACAAATAGTGTCAGATCGGGAATGCCATTGGTATGATGTTATGCAGAATGAATCTTCAGATTTAATTAAACTATTATTATTATTATTATTATTATCATTACTTGCAAAGTTACAACCCTAGTCGGAAAAGCAGGATGTTATAAGCCCAAGGGCTCCAACAGGAAAAATAGCCCAGCGAGGAAATCTATGTATAAACTATAAAAACTTAAAAAAACAAGAGGAAGAGAAACAAGATAAAATAGTGTGCCCGAGTGTACACTCAAGCAAGAGAACTCTTATCCAAGACACTGGAAGGCCATGCTACAGAGGCCATGGCACTACCTAAGACAAGAGAACAATGGTTTAATTTTGGAGTGTCATTCTCCTAGAACAGCTGCTTACCATGCTTCCCGGGCCTCTCCTTATCTTAATTTATCATATTATGATAATGTCTAACATGTTCACTTATATTTGCACTCTCTCTCTCTCTCTCTCTCTCTCTCTCTCTCTCTCTCTCTCTCTCTCTCTCTCTCTCTCTCTCTCTCTCTCTCTCTCTCCAGAGTATTGGAAGTTTTACCACAGTGTCTTTTGCACGTCTCTGCTTTCAAACTACATTCTTTGGATGTTTTGTCTTAAGGTTTCCAAAACTACTGCCTGAAAGGTCTTTTATGTTTTGCTTACTTTCCCTTTTAATTTTGTGGTTTATATATATACATACATATATATATATATATATATATATATATATATATATATATATATATATATAAATATATATATATATATATATATATATATACAATATATATATACATACATATATATATGTATATATATATGTGTGTGTGTGTGTGTATGTATAAATAGATCTATCTATCTATGTTCATATATATATATATATATATATATATATATATATATATATATATATATTGTATGTACGTCAATGTATACAAATACATGTTCATTTACAATAGGTATATGCATTTGGTAGTTTAGTCGCTATTAACATTATTATTATAATTATCATTACTATTATTATTATTATTATTATCATTATTATTATTACTATTATTTTTAGTGTTATTATTATTATGATTACTAGCTTAGCTACAACCGTCGTTGGAAAAGCAGGATGCTATACGCCTAAGGGCTCCAACACGGAAAAATAGCCAAATGAAAAAGGGAAATAAATAAACTACATGAATAATGAACAATTAAAATATTCATAACAACATTGAAATAAATCTTTCATATATAAACTATTATAACTTCAAAATGACAAGAAGAGAAAAAAGATGCTCGAGTGTTCTCTCAAGAGCGCACTACTCAAAGACAGTGGAAGACCATGGTACAGAGGCTATGGCACCCAAGACTAGAGAACAATGGTTTGATTTTTGAGTGTCCTTCTCCTAGAAGAGCTGCTTGCCATAGCTAAAGAGTCTCTTCTATCATTACTAAGAGGAAAGTAGCAACTGTACAAATACAGTATATTCAAAATATACTTAATTAAAAATGGATTAATTACTCAAAAGTTTCCATAAAATATGCAATTTACAAATAGTGAGACTTTTGAGTAATCACTCAATTTTTTATTAAGTATATTTTGAATATACAGTATATCAAATGTACGCTGGCATCACGAACTTCTGTTTATGTACGCTGGCAACACGAATTCTGTTTGGTTGACTATGTTGACGGCATCAGTTCCAAGTCGTTTAACGCGGAAACCGGGCTATTTTCTTGTTATAACCCCTTCCCCCCTCTTCAACATATCTTGCTAATTATTGCTTTCCCAGAATTTAAATAACCACCTAATTACTGTGCAAGAAAGTGAGAACTGCAGGATTGCATTATATTGGAGTAAATGGAGAGCGTGGTGTTGTAAACAATTACCGTATATATATGTATATATATATTATATATATATATATATATATATATATATATATATATATATATACATATATATATATGTATATATATATATATATATATATATTATACGATTATGATCCGTTTACAAAACTCTAAGATAATTTATATAAGTACTCAATACACACGATATATGTGGGGGCACAAAATCCCTTTGGAGAGGACACACCTGAACATGTTTAAAAAATACTCTTGAGCTGCATGCTTGAGTGAGGGAGAAGGGGGGGGGGCGTACTTAAGGCTGAAAATCGCTATCTGTCTATCTAACACTGAGGGTAGCCTTAAATATATGAAACCTACCTACTTCCAGAAACTTCCCAACGAACTGGAAAGCATGGGGGGACAGGGCAAAGGGCGTAAGAAATACCAAGTATTGCTCTCTCGAACGCTTTCTCACGCAACAGGGAGACGAAACCATAGTTTCCCGGGCTACTATCACACGCAGCAAGGCAACTCTCTGTTAGCTAGCTCCACCCAACCCTTTGTCCCCGAAATAAAAAAAAAATAACATCCTATGTAGACGCTTCTCTTTCTCTAGTGACTAATGGTGGAGTAATTGATAACGCAGTGTTGAATTCACTATTTATTTGTTGTGATCAAACCTGGTGACATGGACAATATGGGATTTAGTATCATTACAAATTGACATGATATTGATCTAAAATCCATGTGTCAGACAATGATAACACAATGATTTGTATATTGATCGTTATAGGCTCCTCTAACTTACAGTTGTTAATATATTAACATATTACATAATTGTGTACGACATTATACATACACGATGTGGTTTTGTGGTAGTTTTGGAGATTGCTCTACAGTGTGTATTCTCTGCAAATTCTTGTTCACAACTACGTTATACATTGACGATGGAGATGTGTTTACAGTATGCTCCGCACATCAATGGCTTGATTCTTTTCCTATGGTGGTATTATGGCTAAAAGTTAATGCGCCCGGGATGGGCGCTTCCATACTCAATAGTAAGCACATTTTCTCTCACTAGCTTTTAACTCTATCTATTCTAGTTCCCTTTCATTAGTATAGCTATATTATTTATTTCCCACATATACTTATTCTACATTTGTTGTTTTGGCGAATACATCCTATCACTATGTTTTTCGCGAAAATTTCAAAGCACAAGGTTCCCCAAAACAATCGTGTATTTTCTCTCAAACATGACGCAATACCACAAAAAAATATAAAACAACATTACGTAAGCTCTTGATCATATCTCACACGAATCCCACAACACACTCAAATAGATTATTTAACCCTGGATAGGTACGCTCCTCGGACACCCCTTTAAGGGTATACTCGGACTCGAACGACCCCGACGCCAAAAAAAATTCTTGAAAAATCAGTTTTTGCAGTAACCTCCTTTTTTCTTTTGCCAAAAAAAACTTCAATGAATGCTTAAAACAACTGTAAAGATAAATACTACTCATCTGCAGAAAAACTATTTATTATAAATATTTTAAAAAATTAAGTAGAAAAAAAAGACCTTACATAAAAATTCATAAAAAAAAAAGTTTATACATATATACAAAAATCCTTTTAGGAATTGATTCTTGAATGTTTAGGACACATCTTGATGTATTTTGGATGAAGTCAGACCCATGGAGGTGAAGATCTGAAATGAGAAAAAAAGGGTAACTTTTTTTGGCCAAAAAAATTTGTCCAAATTTCATGAATTTTTTTGTGTACTTAAATGAAATAGGAAGTGGCTAATTTTTTTAGGGAATAAACATATGTTATCCTAAAATAGAAATATGTAAAAAAATCTTCATTATTTTGTAAATTACATTTATATCAGGGGCCATATCTAAAGGTAATTTTTTGAGTACTTAGAAATTTCGTAAAAAAATACATATATTTAATATATAATGATATTTATGCAGGTAAAAATATACCAAAATATCACAAATTCTATAGGGAATAAGAATATATATAGATAGGGCAACTTACGCTTCGGATATGTCCACAAAATGGCCGTCAACCACACTGACTCAGACTCCCTAATCTGCCACTTGAAATGTAGGAAGGGTATGTCAATTTCAAGGTGTTATTTACTAATCTAATTATTCTTGGATATGCATAAAAATTGTATGGTGGGTTGCTGGATAATTGTCGATTATTTTACGACTATAAAATTAAAATTCTGACCCAAAAAAAATTTTTTGAAGGGAAATAAAATCGAAAAAAAAAATGTAAAACAATATAATATTTTAGCTAAAAAAATTTGATGATATTCAATCAAAAAAGAAGTAAGCAAAATTTTCCGACAAATAAACATCTAGAGGAATCATTACTCTGTGATAGTTCCTTAGTACGTAGTAATTTTGAAAGAAATGGGAAAAAACGAAAAAGTGGCAACCGCAGGAAAATCGAACACATACCTATATATACGCCATATCTGGCTAAAAATAAAGATAGGCATGGGTAGCCAGATCATCTAGAAACACTTCACAACACTATAAAAATACAAGTTTTGCGACACTACTTGCCAATTCCTTACGGTAACATGACTAAGCAAAAAAATGCAAAACAAATAAAAAGGGGCACTCGCGGAAAAATGGCCAACATTCTAATATACGGCATTTCAGAAAAAAAAAAATTTCAGCCACGTACTAGGCAAACCATCAAGGCACATTTTCCGACAAATAAACATCTAAATGAATCATTACTCTGTGATGGTTCCTTAGTACGTAGTAATTTGAAAGAAATGGGAAAAAACGAAAAAATGGCAATCACCGGAAAATCGAACACATACCTATATATACGCCATATCTGGCTAAAAAAAAAGATAGGCATGGGTAGCCAGATCATCTAGAAACACTTTCCAACACTATAAAATTATAAGTTTTGCGACACTACTTGCCAATTCCTTACGGTAACATGACTAAGCAAAAAAATGCAAAACAAATAAAAAGGGGCACTCGCGGAAAAATGGCTAACATTCTAATATACGGCATTTCAGAAAAAAAAAATTTCAGCCACGTGCTAGGCAAACCATCAAGGCACATTTTCCGACAAATAAACATCTAAATGAATCATTACTCTGTGATAGTTCCTTAGTACGTAGTAATTTTGAAAGAAATGGGAAAAAACGAAAAAATGGCAATCACAGGAAAATCGAACACATACCTATATATACGCCATATCTGGCTAAAAAAAAAAAAAAAAAGATAGGCATGGGTAGCCAGATCATCTAGAAACACTTTCCAACACTATAAAATTATAAGTTTTGCGACACTACTTGCCAATTCCTTACGGTAACATGACTAAGCAAAAAAATGCAAAACAAATAAAAAGGGGCACTCGCGGAAAAATGGCCATTCTAATATACGGCATTTCAGAAAAAAAAAAATTCAGCCACGTGCTAGGCAAACCATCAAGGCACATTTTCCGACAAATAAACATATAAATGAATCATTACTCTGTGATAGTTCCTTAGTACGTAGTAATTTTGAAAGAAATGGGAAAAAACGAAAAAATGGCAATCACAGGAAAATCGAACACATACCTATATATACGCCATATCTGGCTAAAAAAAAATAGGCATGGGTAGCCAGATCATCTAGAAACACTTTCCAACACTATAAAAATATAAGTTTTGCGACACTACTTGCCAATTCCTTACGGTAACATGACTAAGCAAAAAAATGGAAAACAAATAAAAAGGGGCACTCGCGGAAAAATGCCCAACATTCTAATATACGGCATCTCAGATAAAAAAAAAGACATGCACGTGTTAGCCCAACCATCAAGGCACACTTTCTAACACATAAACATGAAAAAAAAAATCAATAATATACGGCAATTCCTTACTACGTAGTAAATTTTTACAAATATTGAAAAAAAACAGAAATTGGCAACCGCAGTTAAATACCCAATATACCAATAACTACGTCGTATCTGACAAAAACAAAGTCACGCATGGGTAGCCAGATCATCTAGACACACTTTCCAACACTAAAAAAGCAAAAGTTTTACGACACTATTTGGCAATATCTTACGGAAAAATTACTTGGCCAAAAAAATGAAAAAAAAATGAAAAAGGGGCACTCGCGGTAAAATGCCCAACATTCTAATATACGGCATCTCAGATAAAAAAAAAGACATGCACGTGTTAGCCCAACCATCAAGGCACACTTTCTAACACATAAACATGAAAAAAAAATAAATAATATACGGCAATTCCTTACTACGTAGTAAATTTTTACAAATATTGAAAAAAAACAGAAATTGGCAACCGCAGTTAAATACCCAATATACCAATAACTACGTCGTATCTGACAAAAACAAAGTCACGCATGGGTAGCCAGATCATCTAGACACACTTTCCAACACTAAAAAAGCAAAAGTTTTACGACACTATTTGGCAATATCTTACGGAAAAATGACTTGGCAAAAAAAATGAAAAAAAATTAAAAAGGGGCACTCGCGGTAAAATGGTCCTCGTGGTGATGAACGACATTTTAACTAAAAAAAAATCATGCACATGGTAGCCAAACAATCCACCAAGACTTTCCACAACTGATAACCTATACAAGTTGCACCATTCAACGACAATTTCATAATACGTAATAACTTTGATAATTATGCAAATTACCTTAGAAGGGTAAACTCGGTCGCGCTCGACCCCGACGCATCTCAGAAATCGGGGAAGCAGTACAGCTACAGCAATGCACATCTGGACACTACTAGAGCGTGTAGGGGAGGACACCTACTGCAGGTCGATCACCCACAAATTCAGTCACGGGGGTGAGTCACGTGAGAAAAACCTCTTTTTTTTTGACGCTCGGGGTCGCGGACGACCCCACCGTACCGTTCCAGGGTTAAGACTTCGTAACAAACATATGTGAAATAAAAAGTTAATTCTTGAAAATAACGTAAATTTACATATACTAACTTGAATAAAGAATAAAAGGAAATTAACGACAAAAGTCTTACGTAACTTACATATTAACCTTGAATCTACACAAGGAGAACTCATCTTAAGAGCTGGCTAACCTCTCTTCAATGCATAATACAAAATATGAATAAAATCATTAATAAACTACTGTATTTACTCTACACTATACCAGCTTCGTAATATATATATATATATATATATATATATATATATATATATATATATATATATGGTAAGATATGGTAATGCTACCGTCCACCCATAAACGATGTAAGCAAGCAAAATGACACACCACTGGGCTCATTTTATCTAGGTTGATATGTGTGTTTGTACCATTGCTCAATTGAGAACTTATGAATGATATCCTTTTCTATTTCTATTTCCCTTTTGAACCTCCCTGTTCAATTCTATACTTTGTAGAGGTGATTTGGTATTTGGTACTTCTATATGGTATTTCTTGCACAGTTTTTCTTTTTATTTGAATGATCCCAGTTCATGCTCATAGGAATATCTTTCATGAGTTGCCAAATTTTGTGTCTATAATATTTTCTCCCTTTTATCTATCTAGTATCAGTTTTTTCCATAAAGGTAGTTTCAACTGTGATTTATCAACTATTATTTATTATCCAACTAACGCGTTGTTTTCACTTTAGCTACTAAATCAAGAAATAGGCCCTTGAGAAGAATGTTACCCCTTTTTCACCATCAGTATCTTCTAATAGAGTCTAACCACTAAGTGTTGAGACTCACCTGTGATTAAGGGCTCTGCCACGTTTCCTATGAAGCCTGGCTGACAATAATACTCCCTCAATATAATACCTTTGCCCCAGGTTATCAACCCTCTTTATGAATAACAATAATTTGGTGTAGGAAAAATATGGCTTCAGATTTAATCTCCAAACCAAATATCTAGTACCTCCTCGATACCCAGAAGGCAAATAAATTCAATGGACATGTGTTACCCCCCCCCCCGCCCCTCCGTTCCAGTATCTTTCACACAAGGATGACACACGAGTTTCTGCTGGCTGGCCAACACCAGCCATATTGCGACGTCTGTTTAATACCTTTGACAGTGAGGCATTTGTTGACGGATCTTATAGCACAGAAAGAAATAGATATCTGTTTGAGGCTCGGGGTGAGGATGGCAGGTTCATCCTTCCCAAGATCCTTGGACATGATGTGTCGTACAATGCTAGTGGCATTTTTAAATTCATATCAGAATCAGGTCTTCTTAATACTATTTAACTTTTATAACATATTTGCTTTTCTGGTTTTAATTGAATATTCTTTTGATCTTTGATTATAATAAACGATATCGGCGTCAATGACCTTCGATGTCAGGATGCCAGAGAACTTCAAATCAATCAATCAATCAATCAAGCTTTCCCTCAATCCGCTTCCATCTTCTCCATGTAACCAAACGACTTTAAAACACTAAGATGATCTGTTTTGCCACAGGCTAGTCATTTTGTTATATATTAGTATTTCCACTATTCTCACACTACTTTTTTCCCCTTGCTCTTCTGTCCATATATTCATAAACAATTAATCTCAGTGACAAATATTTTTTTTATTTCTATTTATTCAACTCTGACTCTACTTCTGCAAAGCAGAGATAGCTCAATAACTCTTTCGTTCTTTTAATGTTGATTCCCTAAATACTTTTCTTTATTACTTATTTTTCATTGTTGTTATTGGTATTTTTTCTTTTAGTTTCTTATTATTATTATTGTTATCATCATCATCATCATCATCAATTATTATTATTATTATTATTATTATTATTATTATTATTATTATTATACCAAGTAGCATTTTCCTTTCCTCATTCCTTGAAGTAAGCCTGACTGAAATGAATGAAAAGACTTTTGTATAATTCAAGAGACCTTTCTTGGAAGGAATCCTTCACAACCATTGAATAAGGAAACTCAAAGGAGTTGGGGTTCTTAGAAGTGGAGACAACTTTTACCACAAATGGAGCCTTCTTCTTTTCCTTATGGCTGTCTGCTAAAGAAGGTGATGAATGCAAGAGTTGATGGGAGAAGTACAAGAGGAAGGCCAAAGTTTGGGTGGATGGATGGAGTGAAGAAAGCTCAGGGCGATAGGAGGATAGACTTGAGAGAGGCAAGAGAGCGTGCTAGAGATAGGAATGAATGGCGAGCGATTGTGACGCAGTTCCGGTAGGCCCTGCTGCTTCCTCCGTTCGCCTTGGATGACCGCGGAGGTAGCAGCAGTAGGGGATTCGGCGTTATGAAGCTTCATCCGTGGTGGATAATGGGGGAGGGTGGGCTAGGGCACCCTAGCAGTACCAGCCGAACTCGATTGAGTCCCTCGTCAGACTGGGAGGAGAATAGAGAGGAAAGGTCCCCTTTTTTAATTTGTTTGATGTCGGCTACCCCCCAAAATTGGGGGATGTGCCTTGGTATATGGATGGGTGTATAATTATTGCCTTAATTGTTAATGTTTAACCTAAATATAAACCTTCTTCGTCTTGGACTATCAATCATTGAACGACTTATTTGTGATGGAGCATACACTCAAATTCGTTGCTATACAGGTCATTCGAATATCAATATAGTTACCAAAACTATTAGAGAACAATGTAAAAACGAAAGAGGGAGACTAGGATGTTCTCGTAACGAGGTTCGAAAGTCTTTTTTCACACATGCGTGTGCCATCAATGAATTACAATCATTTTTGAGGGATTGGCCAATGAAGAGTGATATAGTTCTTTTACATAGATCTACGGTAATTATTGAGCTGCATAAACTCTGACCTTGAATTAAATGTTTTGATTATTTGAATATGAAAAGAACAAATATTAAAACCCCACCGCCACGAATTTAGAAGGTTGTTATATATTTTCCGAGTCTGCAGGATCAATGCAAATTAGGACAGCCAACTGGGATAAGAAGTTTTGCCTCTTGTACCTGCTAGGCATTTGGTTTGTTTTTTTTTCGTTAATTTGTCGTTTACCGTTAATTCATAAGAAGAGGCCTCTGGAGAGCATACTTTGAAGGTATTATAATTCATGTCTCACCTTCTTAGAAGTTTTTTTACTTGCGATGTATTCATGACTACAGCTTTCATATTCCTTGACGACTCATAGCTGTGGATGTCATTATACAAAAATCTTATATTAGTAGCAATATGAAAATTGTGATAATTGTGAAGTAGTCTATTAATCTGCCGTTGTAAAATCTTATTGTTTTGTAATTGTTGTTATAGAATTGGAAAAAGGCGGATACGGGTAAATTATAATATTGTAATAATAATGATACGCACAATAACCGATTGTTTTACTAGACTATCATTATGCAACAAAAAAATTTATGGTAACTTTCCTAATGGTAAATTTTCGTTTTTTCGAATAATCATTAAAATTAAAATGGTCACTTTCACAATGGCATAAATTTCCTTTTACGAATAACTCTTTTACTATTACTGTTTGATTGTAACATTATGATTGCATCAATTATTCAGTGGATATAATAATTTGATGCTATGCAAATGGTTTTCATTACCTTTCTATGCGGATATTAATAAAGTAATTCGGAACGGTTTAAATAAAATGGCACTTCCAATAGTTATCAAAGTTGGACTTCATTTGTTTCGACATTTTGTTATCTTTGATGTTTAATGTCATAATCATTACCAGTACTCTTATTATTATTGTTATTATTGTTATCATTATTAATGATTATTATTATTATTGATCATTATCATTAATGATGATGATGATGATGATGATGATGATGATTATCATTATCATTATCATCATGATTATGATTATGATTAAGATTATGATTAAGATTATGATGATTATGATGATTATTATTATTACTATTATTATTATCATTATTATTATTATAATTATGGTTTTGATCAAAAGTTTTAGTTGAATTGGTGCTTCTGTTAATATCAGAGGCTCATAAGTTAAATTGTAAAAGGCATTTTATATAAAATATTGTTTAGTTAATTTTATGTATATCACATTTGAATAATTACCTTATATATTAATATAAACAGAATTTCTATCGCTTGCTTGAGAAATGCTAAAGTTTAATGAGAGAGAGAGAGAGAGAGAGAGAGAGAGAGAGAGAGAGGTTGATTGACAGACTTATTCTATGAGCTGGATGAGCGAATGATTGATTGAGTGGATGAGTGGTAGTAAAAGTGTGGGTGGGTGACTAAGCCAGCAGAAGTGTCTTGATTGAGTGAATGAGATCATACTAAAGAACGAGGTTGATATTGAATGAATTACTTATTCTCTCAGCTCTTATGATGACTGAATTAGGAGATGGATTGCAACAGGCGGTGCCGCCAGCCCTTGTGGCTATAAAACACGCATATAAATTGCTTAGACGTGTATGCATAGTGTATGTAACTCATGTTATATGTGTATGTGCTTTTTACATATTTATATTTTATGTAAACATACATACTTCGGTTTTATACACGCATAAACAATCCCACAAACACACTCGCGCGCATACATATACTCAGAAAAACACACACACACATATATATATATATATATATATATATATACATATATATACACATGTGTGTATATATGTATATACATATATATAAATATATACATACATATATATATATATATATATACATATATATGAGTACATATATATATATATATATATATATATATATATATATATATATATATATATATATATATATATATATATATATATCCCATGCCGACGGATAAAGAGACATTGGAACATGGGTTTTTTCACTTTATTATAAAAAGATTCGTGAATACACTATACACAGCCCGATACTCTTCACACGAGTACCTACTTGTTCTTATGATAGCTCGAGTGGTACTGCTTACCCCTCGGGCAAGTAAATACAGTGTTGCTCTGTCAATATGCTGAATTGTTAGGTTTTGTGGAAATATACTCTCACCAATAGGCTTGCAACACGTCACCTATCAGACTTAATAAATGTCACTTATAACAGAGTTCAGTGATCGTGCACAACAATTTATGACAGTCATAGTACTCTTAAAAAGGTCATTAATCTCACTGTGTAAAACACATACTTCTGCATATTTTTAATAAAAGGATTAGGACATATATATAATGTATATACATATAATCTATTAGGAAACAAGTTCCCCATAATGCCTATGGGAAAAAAATGAAACTTACAAATAATAGCCATCCACAAATATATTCAGCAATGCAAGCTGCACTCGTAAACTTTTGATTGTGTGCATCAATAAATATGTTGACTATTCCGCAGTTTATCATCGAAGGTAAATGAAGGATGTGTGCTATAGCCAAATATTGTGGCTGTCTGTCATCTCAGTTAAAGTTTGATGTTTTGCTCTGCAAATCAAATATCACAGTTGTTCTTTGGTCACAAGACTGTGACACGAATTGGAATTCCTTTCTTGGAAGTTTATTAAACAAGTTGTCTTCTAACGATGGTCAAAATGCGTTGTAAATAAGAAAGACCCAGGGACGCTAGTGACATCCAAACGGAGACCAAGATTTTAGAACTAGTGTACGACGTATTCAATCGAGTTAAGATTTACAACTTTTATAGGCTTTGTCCGGCAATTTGTTATATTCGGGCGGCTTGCAACTTTTGTCTTCCACTTTCCACATTTCGATTTTTTTTTTCTTTTTTTTTTCTTTTTTTTGAGCTTTCCTTTAGAGTTTGGTTTTTTAAACACGAGGGAGCATTACCAATAATTAACTTTAATTATTTTTTTCTTCATTTTTTACAGGTATCTATTTGTTGTTTAAATCATGGCGCACCAGCTAATAGATAGGTTTATGTTTCTGAAATGTACGTTTGTTATTTAAATCTATCGTTGAGATGAAAGGACGTATGAACGGATAGCTTGGGAATACTTTTAATTTGATCATCATCACAGTGTCATCAAAGATTGAAATAAGAACTTATTTCTTAATTTGCCTAAGCTTTCTTAATTCTATATTGTTTAAATGGACTAATCTGGGAGCTGGTAAACATAAATAAATGTACGTGGAAAGAGAAACGTGACATTTATATAATTTCTGACAAAAAAAAAAATCAGGTGCCTTCAAGAAACAATTTCAAAGGAAATCAAAAGTAAGAGCAAAAGTTGCAGTAGACCAGAACGTTAGAATGGGACATGACGTAAGCTATTAGAGAACATAACATGAATACAAATAAGGGAACTATTACGACAACACGGTCTTAATTGGACGAAATCAAGCATAATGAGGCGCCAACTATGTTCTCGTAAAACCTATCCCTATCTTAGCAACTCTCTCTCTCTCTCTCTCTCTCTCTCTCTCTCTCTCTCTCTCTCTCTCTCAGAAAATTAAGAATTAAATCTTTTTATAATTTTGATATCCTATTATGCAGTAGAACAACTGAGTACAAGCAAAAGCTCTCTCTCTCTCTCTCTCTCTCTCTCTCTCTCTCTCTCTCTCTCTCTCCTCATCCTTAGTAAGATGGAGGCAATGTAATAGGATGGGAGGGTTGCAATGGGGCTGTTAGTTTACTGACTGAAGTTGAAGGAATGTCAAGACTAGGGATTGCATTTAGTGTGAATATTTGGCAGAAATGTGTTGGTAAACGAAGATAGCTTTTCTCTGTATAATATTCTACTGCTTTTATCTGTTTTATAGGAAATGCGATAAAGATTTTTGTAAAACTTTGTATTAAATAAAATGGATATTAAAATTATAAAAAGATTTAATTCTTAATTTTCCGAGAGAGAGAGAGAGAGAGAGAGAGAGAGAGAGAGAGAGAGAGTGTGTGTTTCTGTTAATTTATTTTCTCGTTTTCATATTGTTTTAATTTTCAGTTTGCAATTTGAGAGAGAGAGAGAGAGAGAGAGAGAGAGAGAGAGAGAGAGAGAGAGAGAGTGTTTCTGTTAATTTATTTTCTCGTTTTCACATTGTTTTAATTTTCAGTTTGCAATTTGAGAGAGAGAGAGAGAGAGAGAGAGAGAGAGAGAGAGAGAGAGAGCTTTTGCTTGGCCTCAGTTGTTCTACTGCATAATATGAAAGCTTCTCGATTACCCCCTAGATGTCTCTTGTAAATTTAGATATTACCCTCCATATGTATTCAGGGCGTGTAGCGTTGGGTCCATCTTAACATGAGGCTTTTTGAGAGAGCCTTTGGTCATATGCTGCATCGTCTCTCGGTCTCCAAAATGACCAACATAACTCTCTCTCTCTCTCTCTCTCTCTCTCTCTCTCTCTCTCTCTCTCTCAGACATGTGCAACATCATCGACACATCAGAATGCGTCTCCCCCCCCAACCCCTTCTCCCTGTGGTGGTGGTAGGCTGAAGCCATTTCTTTAATACAAGAAGGAAAGTTGGGAGCCATTTTTATGGTCTGGCATATGTGACGACGCATAGCGACAGGCGTCTGGAAGTCCAGACGATGCGAGAGGAGATAAGGGTAAATGAAGCTTTCAGTTAATTAAGTATTCTTAGAGCAAATATGGTATGATAACCAAGGGTTTTTTCTTTTATATCACTCATTAAATTTAATCAGATATGGGAAAAGTAGTGATAAAATTCACGTGTGCCAAACGTACTTAATCAAGGTACCAACATAGTCAAGAAATTACTGCTCATTTGAAATATTGAATATAATCTAAGGCCAGACCCACTTGACCCATAATGCTTTGACATTTTGACCAAGGTTACACAGATGAATGCACCACATAGGTGGTCTCAATTGGCGTCTGGTTCTAAACGAAGGTAATGCTGTTATTAAGGGGGATATGGAAGTGGATGACTTGAATGAGGAACTGTGAAGACAAGTCAGCAGGTAGTCTCCGGAGTGCTATGAAAGGTCTTCATATATACAATCGGCTCTCTCTCTCTCTCTCTCTCTCTCTCTCTCTCTCTCTCTCTCTCAGGTCCATATTTATGAGCTACTTTGGAAAAAGACATTAATATCCACGTATTCATGAACCATTGATTAATTTATTCTCATATAATAATTTATATGTATCTTGTCTATTAAGTATTGATATAAAAGTATGTTTGATTTTATTCTATTTTCCTTTTAAAGATTTCCTTCCGAAGCAACACTAAATTTGTTGCTTTCCATAATAAGAAAATTGGCAAAGAAAATGTGAACCATTTGTGCTATTATAATAAATGGCACCAGTTATACTGTAATCAAAATATACTCAATTTTGTTGTTTGCTCTTCTGAATTTTCTAGTTCTACCAAAAATATTGCTTAGAGTAATTATGCGTTTTTCTATCAATTTTTTGGGCAGAGAAATGTATATTTTCTTAAGTGGCCAAAATATGAGTGAAATGTGTATTCGAGCTATATAATGATTGCCTATTATCCAAACTTTGGAATGTTTATTCCAGCTATATAATGATTGCCTATTATCCAAACTTTGGAATGTGTATTCGAGCTGTATAATGATTGCCTATTATCCAAACTTTGGAATGTGTATTCGAGCTACATAATGATTGCCTATTATCCAAACTTTGGAATGTTTATTCCAGCTGTATAATGATTGCCTATTATCCAAACTTTGGAATGTTTATTCCAGCTGTATAATGATTGCCTATTATCCAAACTTTGGAATGTGTATTCCAGCTGTATAATGATTGCCTATTATCCAAACTTTGGAATGTGTATTCCAGCTGTATAATGATTGCCTATTATCCAAACTTTGGAATGTTTATTCCAGCTGTATAATGATTGCCTATTATCCAAACTTTGGAATGTGTATTCCAGCTGTATAATGATTGCCTATTATCCAAACTTTGGAATGTTTATTCCAGCTACATAATGATTGCCTATTATCCAAACTTTGGAATGTTTATTCCAGCTATATAATGATTGCCTATTATCCAAACTTTGGAATGTTTATTCCAGCTATATAATGATTGCCTATTATCCAAACTTTGGAATGTGTATTCCAGCTATATAATGATTGCCTATTATCCAAACTTTGGAATGTTTATTCCAGCTATATAATGATTGCCTATTATCCAAACTTTGGAATGTTTATTCCAGCTATATAATGATTGCCTATTATCCAAACTTTGGAATGTGTATTCCAGCTGTATAATGATTGCCTATTATCCAAACTTTGGAATGTGTATTCGAGCTAAATAATGATTGCCTATTATCCAAACTTTGGAATGTTTATTCCAGCTATATAATGATTGCCTATTATCCAAACTTTGGAATGTGTATTCCAGCTGTATAATGATTGCCTATTATCCAAACTTTGGAATGTGTATTCGAGCTACATAATGATTGCCTATTATCCAAACTTTGGAATGTGTATTCCAGCTACATAATGATTGCCTATTATCCAAACTTTGGAATGTTTATTCCAGCTATATAATGATTGCCTATTATCCAAACTTTGGAATGTTTATTCCAGCTATATAATGATTGCCTATTATCCAAACTTTGGAATGTTTATTCCAGCTATATAATGATTGCCTATTATCCAAACTTTGGAATGTGTATTCGAGCTACATAATGATTGCCTATTATCCAAACTTTGGAATGTGTATTCGAGCTACATAATGATTGCCTATTATCCAAACTTTGGAATGTTTATTCCAGCTATATAATGATTGCCTATTATCCAAACTTTGGAATGTGTATTCCAGCTGTATAATGATTGCCTATTATCCAAACTTTGGAATGTGTATTCGAGCTAAATAATGATTGCCTATTATCCAAACTTTGGAATGTGTATTCGAGCTACATAATGATTGCCTATTATCCAAACTTTGGAATGTTTATTCCAGCTGTATAATGATTGCCTATTATCCAAACTTTGGAATGTGTATTCGAGCTACATAATGATTGCCTATTATCCAAACTTTGGAATGTGTATTCCAGCTGTATAATGATTGCCTATTATCCAAACTTTGGAATGTGTATTCGAGCTAAATAATGATTGCCTATTATCCAAACTTTGGAATGTGTATTCCAGCTGTATAATGATTGCCTATTATCCAAACTTTGGAATGTGTATTCGAGCTGTATAATGATTGTCTATTATCCAAACTTTGGAATGTGTATTCGAGCTACATAATGATTGCCTATTATCCAAACTTTGGAATGTTTATTCCAGCTATATAATGATTGCCTATTATCCAAACTTTGGAATGTGTATTCCAGCTGTATAATGATTGCCTATTATCCAAACTTTGGAATGTGTATTCGAGCTAAATAATGATTGCCTATTATCCAAACTTTGGAATGTTTATTCCAGCTATATAATGATTGCCTATTGTCCAAACTTTGGAATGTGTATTCGAGCTGTATAATGATTGCCTATTATCCAAACTTTGGAATGTGTATTCCAGCTACATAATGATTGCCTATTATCCAAACTTTGGAATGTGTATTCGAGCTATATAATGATTGCCTATTGTCCAAACTTTGGAATGTGTATTCGAGCTGTATAATGATTGCCTATTATCCAAACTTTGGAATGTGTATTCCAGCTACATAATGATTGCCTATTATCCAAACTTTGGAATGTTTATTCCAGCTATATAATGATTGCCTATTATCCAAACTTTGGAATGTGTATTCGAGCTACATAATGATTGCCTATTATCCAAACTTTGGAATGTTTATTCTAGCTATATAATGATTGCCTATTATCCAAACTTTGGAATGTGTATTCGAGCTATATAATGATTGCCTATTATCCAAACTTGAAATGTCATGTAGCATAAGGCCCAAATTACGTATACACTTTACTGGCTGTAACTACTCACTGTCCTAAGTTTAATCAATCATCTTTGCACCGTTTACAGACATGGAGGTTTTTCAAGAATATTTTTTTTTCTATTTCCTATGTATTATTTTTATCTGACAACAGCTTACAATTTGGAATAATTATCTAATATATGTAAATCTCGCTATCAATAAATGTTTTTATAACATGCAAAAAGTTTCATCAAAATTATTTGCAATTCCGTTGAGTTTTATTATAACCAATTATTCTTGAATATATGAATTACGATTACTATATGATTTCAAAATATAAAACTATATAGACTTTCCCATCATGTGCTTCAAAATTCCATGTCATAGATATTTCACCCTATTATTTGTGATATTTTGTCATTCGAATATTTACATTCAATACATAACATAAGTAAAGGATTGAAAAAAAGCAAATTAGACAATGGCTAGATTACGTAAAATTAGGAAATCAAATCGCCTAAAATTACATATAAAAATCAGGCTATATGTCAGTATAGGGAGATCTGTGTTACTGTATGGACATGCGTCGTGGTATGACAATTAAACAATATCCAACAGATTTAGTAGATTTGAGAGCAAAGCCCTCAGGAGAATATTGGGAATTCAATGGCAGGACAGTATTAGGAATGAAACTATAAAAGAGATTACTCGAGTGTCATGTATATGAGATCATGGTGAGGGGTAGATGGAGATGGTTTGGACATGCTCTTCGCACTCCCCAAGAGAGATCAGTTCACAAAACATTTAACTGGCCCCCACAAGGCACTAGATGAGTTGGAAGACCCAGGCCTATATGGCTGAGAACTATGGAACGTGAGATGGGATATGATGAGTGGAGAAGTATTGAATTAAAAGCTCAAGATAGAGACAATTGGCGAAATTAACCAAGGCCCTTTGTGTTAATAGGCGTAGGAGGAGATGATGATGATGGCATAACAATGAAATAAAAGTTAATATAAGTATTTGTATATATATATATATATATATATATATATACATACAGTATATATATATATATATATATATATACACACATACATATACATATCATAATATGCATAATACTATGATATATTTACGAACATAAAGAAATATCTCTCCCTGCGTTTTAGGATAAATGAATAACAAATCTACTAAAGTGTTCAACAAATAACAATTTACATTTATAATGTACTTGAATTGGGGAGAAAGATTATAAAATGTGATTGTAAATGTAATAACGATAATAGTTAGACGAAGCGGACGTTAAAGCAGCAAATAAGAAGATAATGGTTGCACTTCAGTCGTGGTAACAATTTGAAGAATACTTAAGGTGATTTTGAAATTCCAAGATGGGGATATAGGGACAACAGTGAGTTTTATGGGTATAAGAGGTTAGAAAGAATTTATGAACTATAAAGACAACATTTGCCAAGTAAATACAGCATAATTCACTCCATCCCCTCCCCATGAATAGTTCAGGCATTTTACAGTTTTTTGGGGGAACAAAAATGTTACAAAAGAAATCTTTCCTGATTCGTTTACAGTCAAGCAATACTAACAACCTATTAAAAGTCCAAGTCCGAGAAAATATGGGAAAGTACTGAAAATTCACTTTCTCTATTTCACTCATTTCAGGCCATATTGAAGCTGAGACGTATGAATAACATTATTAGAGACTGTGACTTTGAGTAGAAACAACCTCATAAGTGCTTTTTTTATCTTTTCAGATTATTTGATTACACTATGAAGTGCCAAGCATCGTGTTAATCATAAGAATATTCATTATAGCATACAAGTGATATATACTGTAGAAGTTTACATGTATCACTGACTGTAACATTGATATAGTTTTAGCTCTATGGTTTCTGTTAGGCACCTAGCAGTATACTTTCTGTTATGTTCTTCCAAATGCATCGTATTATAATCCAAACTATTTTCATTTTTACAGGATCTGAAGAGGATGATGGGTGATAGTTGCGCATTGTGTCGCCAACAGCTTGATAATGGGGAGCTAACAGTACTCCTTCGAGAAAAGGGAGCTAAAGCCATCAACCTATGTAGCCAACAGATAAACGATGACATCAGTGTAAAGCCAGGCCAAACTGTGCATTAAAATTGTCGTCGCTTATACTGTCAATCTACAAAAAATAGCAAAGGAAAAGAAAACACCTCTGATACAAGCATCACTGTTGGTTGTAAACGCAGGTCATCAGAACAACCTTTCAGCTTCAAAATGGGCTGTCTTTTTTGTGGAACTCACATTTCTATGTAATGAAAAGAGGGACTGATTCACTCACTTGTGACCAATGGTGCACAACAAACTCTTTTAGATGAATGCCATCGAAGAGATGATGATTGGGCTAGACGTGTGTGTGCTAGACTAATGCATGTGCATGACCTTCCAGCTGCTGATTCTATTTACCATCAGCAATGCTGTGTGGCATTTCGTCAGGGGAAGGCTGTTCCTCAGAAGTATGCTACTCTAGCAGATACAGAAAAGAAGCAGCAGAAAGTAAGACGTCCTTCATAATCTAAAGTGCAGTGGTCATCCATGACTGGAGCAGACAAAAGCATTCCTGAAAATCACCCACTATCTCGTGGAGAATGATGATGAACAGACCACAGTTGATAACTTGATTGTCAAAATGTCTGAATTCCTTGAGGATCTGGAGCAGGCCCGTAGTGTCACAAACACACGAAAAGAAAATTAAAAGAGCATTTTGAAGACAATATTATAATAACAACTACTAACAGGAAGGAAAACATATCAACAATGAGACACACAGCTGATAATATCTTATTGGAGTTTCAGAGCAGTAAATCAGGGGATGAGAAGCAGAAAATTATTGAAGCAGCTCCTAGATTTATAAGGGAGGACATCAAAGCTATGGATGAATCTTTTGCATCTTATCCAGCGGCCACTGAAATAGAAAGGGTGGAGAAGGCATTTCAGTACCTAACTCAAAATTTGAAGCTATTACTAGAAGGCACTGTCAACAACAAAAATGCAGTAAAAATTGCATCAATTGGGCTGGCTATCATACAAGCAGCTAGACCTTACATTATCCTTGTTCCTTTACAGTTTACTCTGGGTATTCAGCGTCATCACTACTTTGCATCACGGTCCTTAATTGATTCCTTGCATAAGCATGGATTTCCTGTTTCATACAGTGATGCGAGACGTTTTGAAATGAGTGCTGCTGTTAATCATGGCAAAGATATTCCATCTCATTGAGATGAATTTGTTCAGTATGTAGCAGATAATGTTTACCACATGTCAGAACACTTGATGGTCATAACACATTCCATGAACTGGGCATCATTGCTATGGTAGCACCAAAAACCAAGTCACACCAGGAAGTCCCTAAAGTCATTGTTAATTCTCAAGATTGTTCACACACAGGTAGCATAAAAATATACTAATGCCAATTGATGCCACATTCAATCTAGATGTACTCTGGCAAACATCACAACTATTCAGTTCATATCAACCTTCATGGGCAGACAATGTGCAATTCTTGTATGATGGAGTATATCTTGGAAAATCCTCCACTGTATTCTTTCCATTAATTGATATGACTTCTAATAACACAACATGCACATTCAGTACACTATGCTACATTACTGAACATGCTGAGCGTCCTAATGTTACAACAGTCATTACAATTAACAGGCCTTTATACTTCACCGCACTCGGTATCATTCATGTACAGCCAGTAAGCAGCCCATTAAAGAATGTAGTCCTTTTACTTAGTGGACTTTTTGCCTATGAGTTTCTTAGGGAGCATTGGCCATCTGATGGCTGGTGCAGGCTTAAATGAGATGCTTCTCAAGCTGTTGGCCATAGGCTAAGTTTGGCATCAATGACCTTGATGTCAGGATGCCAGAAAACCTCAAATCAATCAACCAATCAATCAATTATATGCTAAGTGGCAAAGCCATTTCCAGAGCAATACGAGACCATTTGTTGTTATAATCTGCACTTTCCCGCATTCTCCTCGTCAAGTCTTTAGATATTCCCATGCCTTCAACAAGTGAACCTATTGATAGTAATCCACAATTACACCTAGATGTTGCTGAAGCTAAACAGATGTATGATGGGCTAATGAAAAAATATGGGTCTGTTGCAGTTTCAGATGTTTGCTCCTCTGAGGTGATTTCCTCATTCAGCAGCTTTTGAGTGAGAAATCACCATCCCTAACTGACCATACTGATAAACTGTGACTTCAATCTATGAGCATGATACAAATCCTGATGAAATTAATCAAAGCTGAACGCCTAGGCCTCAGAGTTACATTTTCAAACAGTAACTGAAATGCTTCTATATTTGGTTGCATCAGGGCATAATCTTTAGGCTAAATCCACCAGGATTCACTTGCAAGAAATGGTCAACTTAGAGAAAAGTCATTGAGATCTGTATGAGAAGTTTACTAGAGGGTTATATATTTCTCAAAGGAGTGATAGAACATGGGCAGGATTATCCACAGATCTGATTATTGAACAGGTTTTGATGCAGAGCACAAAAACCAGAGTTGGTCTAACAAGAGGATCAGGTATGAATGAACAACAAAGACTGACCTGGCTGATGTCCTTGCCTGTATATTTTGAGGTTAATAGGGCAATGCAAGAACTTACAGACATCAGATATGATGAGTGCGAACAAAGTAAAGAAATTAGTAAAGCTTGCCAGGCTCAGGCCATGAAAGATATCAATACATTGCTATTCACTTTGTCTAATAAGAGTCCCTTGGATGATGAGACAGGTGCTTCACAACTGAGGAATATCATGACAGAAATACATGCCAGTAGTTCAGTAGATGTGGACAATGCAAAGACTAGAGGAGGGAACACATCGAATAAGATAACAAACCAACCAGTTACTAGGTACATTTTTAAGTGCACTAACCAAGCAACAACTATGGCAACAAAATTGGCAACTAAGATTGGTAGTGAGCACATACAAATAGATCCCACCTTCTCTTCCAGTGGTTGGTGATTACAGCCAAGGCATCTGATATTACTGCCGTTATATTTAACTTTGAATTATGTAGTTATCCACCTGCCCTGTTCGATGAAATCAGGTTTTGACAATGCCATCTGGTCTGAATTAAGTAAATCTGATCAAGAAACACCAACCAGTGAAGTAAAATATGTATTAGATGGAGGAAATTTGCTCAACCACATTCCATGGTCTTCTGGTGTGTCAACGTATAAGGAAGAGTGTCTAACCTATGTTACATATGTGACAAAGAAATATGGCCATGCATCTGCAGTATTTGATGGTCATGGAACACCTTATACAAAAGGATGCCACACATGAGAGGAGAGGAGAGGAAAAAGTTGGGATGGAACCCATGTTCTCAAAAAGAGATGAAAGTGTCGCAGAAAAAAATATATACGGATTTCAAATACAAAGAATAAGGCAAACTTCATTATTTTGCTTAGGAAATATATACAACTGAATAGACATAAATTTGTTCATGCTGATAGTGATGCTGATTTCTTGATTACACATGTGACAAAAGAATCAGCAGCATTATCAAACACAGTCTTGATAGGAAATGATACAGACTTCTTAGTCTATTTGTGGTACTATACTGATCCAAATACCCATAACATATTATGAATGAATCAATATTGAAACCACGATTGTGGAATATCAAGAAAGTGAAGCAAGTACTTGGTGAGTCAGTGTGCAGCGACATTCTTTATATAAATGCATTCCTCGGTTGCGATACATATAAGGCATTAGCAAAAATGCCTCACTGAAGAAATATGCAAAAAAAACCAAGAATTCTGTAGACAGGCTGAATTATTCAACGGAGCAGGAAAATCTGTTCATGAAATCATATCAGCAGGAGAAAAAGCCTTGGTCACTTTATGCTATGGTGAAGCCACTGATAGCCTGAACAGCCTCAGGTATAAGAGATTATGTGAGAAAGTATCAGTGGAAAGCTCCCACCTTTTGTGTCAGAGTTTACCACCAACTTCTGCATCAGCTAAATTCCATAGCATTAGAGTATATTTCTAAGGCCATCAGTGTAAAGGTGTCTCCTCCCTTAATGCCAAAGACTGGGATTGGTGCTTAGATAATGGGAGCTTTCTTCCATTAATGACAGATATACAACCTGCCCCAGCATCGCTGTTGTCTATTATCAGCTGTAACTGTACGACAGATTGTGAGTCAAATAAATGTTGTTGCCTTAAAAATAACATTAAATGGTCCCAAGCATGTGGCCAGTGTCGTGGGTCATGATGCCCCAACTCCTTTTATGACATTTGTGAAGATGATGATATAGATGACAATGATGAATGTACTATGTAAAATGAAAAGTCATAGTTGTCAGTCTTATTGTCATTTTCTAGCTTTTTTTTATTCTGATTTGTGTGGATGAGAGAGACTTTTCTTGTTCTTACATTGCAATATTTTCTTTATTTCTGATAAACATAAAACGACTTCAAGTATCCCTTTTTTGTAAATGCTTTTTTTTCTTTTACAGGACCAACATATATAGAATGTAAATTTTTGCCTAACATACTGAAAAGCAATGTAAATCATTTATAGATTAATGAGTAAACTTCTTGTGTTTGAATCACCAATTGTTACGCTGTATCTTTTGACGGTCAGAACTTTTCAGTATCTAGTTTATTTCTAGTAAAGTCATTTGAAACTACGCTTTACTTCATCAAAGCAAGCTGTGGAATTGTACTGTAAAATATTAGGTGTTTACTGCTAATACAATTGTTGTTTAATAAACATCAAATACATTTTTCCTCTTACTGGAATTTATCAGAACACACTAATATCAATTTAGACGTATAGAAAGCATCAATTATTTCATTATAAAAGGTAGATACTTATTTTTTTTTTTTCAGAACATTAATACAGCATTTTGTATATACAAGCGACTAAACCCTTTTCTTCGTGGCCAAGTGGTTTAGTCATTGTCTCTACAAGTTTGCCGGACCAGGGATCGATTCCCGGCCGGTCACAAGCTCTTGTGATTTGTGTGATTTCGCCTGGGGCTTTGATCCCGAGGTCATTAAGAGAATCCAGACATTAATGTAGCAAAAATATATATGGCTTATTTGAATATGAAAAAAACACGTCTAAATGTGCAAAAATTTATCATATATATATATATATATATATATATATATATATATATATATATATATATACAGTGTATGTGGGTTTGATTTTCTAACATGGAGGAGTTTTCATATCACAGTGCTATAATTCCTCGCCTTGAGCTGTTATCATTTACGAAGTGCAGAAACCGATTATCATTTTCAACTATAATGACGTATCTCTTGACATAATCTTTCGTAATCTCGCTTTCTTCAAGTGGTTTGCGTGATGAACGGCGACTCACTAATCTGGATAACAAGGCCTTTCATGGCTTTATTGTGCGTGAATTACGAGTCATATTTAAAGCTATTTTAATCTGACATTTATGCTATTTTTGGTTGTAGCGGTCCTTTTTGGATTCTGTCGGGGTTATTTTGGTTCCACTAGTGCGAGCTGTGAGGTTGCTTGTAATTTCTAGTGTATTTGTTATGATTGCTGTGGCCTGATTGGTAACGTCTCTGCCTGGTGTTTGCCAGTCGGGGGTTCGAGTCCCGCTCAGACTCGTTAGTGCCATTAGTGTCTGCAACCTTACCATCCTTGTGAGTTAAGTTTGGGGAGTTTGGGGGAGCCTATAGGTCTATCTGCTGAGTCATCAGCAGCCACTGCCTGGCCCTCCCTGGTCCTAGCTTGGGTGGAGAGGAGGCTTGGGCGCTGATCATATAATATATGGTCAGTCTCTAGGGCATTGTCCTGATTGCTAGGGCTAGGGCAATGTCACTGTCCCTTGCCTCTGCCATTCATGAGCGACCTTTAAACCTTTAAACCTTTAAACGGGGATTACTCCTCTCAGCAACTTCTGGTTATTGCAATGCTTGTCACAGTTTTATTTTAAAAAAAATATTAAGGTTCCCTGTTGCTTTCACTCTTCACTTTCATACTGAACTCAGGATTCAAGTGAACTTTAGAACGCGGTTGGTGCACCTATTGTTATATAGCCTTCTTTCCTTATCCCTTCTATGCACTTTTTTAAACATTTACCAGAGATACCATACATTAAAAAAAAAATTTATTCAACCGATCACGCACTAGTAGATAATAATAATAATAATAATAATAATAATAATAATAATAATAATACATGCTGCATTTCCAGGTGATATGCATTTTCCCCCATTTCAAGATTCTCACCTACTTCATTTACGTGCATTCTTGTCGACGGTTGTTTTGATTAACATTTCTAAACAATTCATTGGTATGATTTATGTGATAACACATTCGTTTTACTTCCGAGTACGGAGGCTCAGAATATGGGTGCTTGGCTGTGGAGATAAATTTCAATACAATTGTTCTTGTCTTTGATTCGAACTATGCACATGTGATACAGTGAACACGTCCCTAGCGTCAATTTGGTGTTCCTAATGGCACACAAGGTCACTGGCTCTGCATGAAGATTGCATCAATATAAATGATTTGGTATGAATTGTAAGTGGGCACCCGCCCACTGCTTTAGGTATTGGGGTGTATGCATATGTTTGCTAATACTTAGAGCCTATGTCTATGGGCGTGATTGATGTTATTCAACCATTTTTTTACTCGCATATCAAATCTAAAAAAATTCTATCTACCTATATACAGTATATATATATATATATATATATATATATATATATATATATATAAATATATATATACATAGTATATATATAGTACAGTATATATATAGTACAGTATATATATATATATATATATATATATATATATATATATACATATATATATATAGTATACATATACATATATATATATAGTATACATATATATATATATATATATATATATATATATATATTATATATATATAATATATATATATATATTTAGTATAT
This sequence comes from Palaemon carinicauda, assembly GCF_036898095.1. Taxonomy (NCBI): domain Eukaryota; kingdom Metazoa; phylum Arthropoda; class Malacostraca; order Decapoda; family Palaemonidae; genus Palaemon; species Palaemon carinicauda. The sequence continues at coordinate 28,563,842 of NC_090768.1, read as the reverse complement.
ATATATATATATAAAGTATATATATACAGTATATACTATACATATACAGTATGTACTATATATATATATATATATATATATATATATATATATATATATATATATATATAGATATAGATATATACTATATATCTCTCTCTCTCTCTCTCTCTCTCTCTCTCTCTCTCTCTCTCTCTCTCTCTCTCTCTATATATATATATATATATATATATATATATATATATATATAGTTCATATGCATTTATCGGTGACTTATGAGTGGCAGAAGCAAAGGGCACATGTAATCACGACCAAGTTAAGACCAGGGAGAGACAGGCAATGCCTGCTGATGATTCAGCGAGTAGACTTATCGACTCGCCCAAATCCCTCCTCCATAACTGACAAGAACGGTAAAGTTGCAGACATCAATAGAAACTATCGAGCTTGATCGGGGCTTGAACTCCCGTCCAACAGGTTGTGAGACAGAACTTTGTTATGAAGTCACGGTAAAGTGTATATTATATCATTACCAAATCCGAATGTTATTGGAGGAAATTAATGTAACAAATATGCAGGGTTATCAGCAAGAATAAATATGAATGTACTTTATATAAGTATATTTTCTTAAATCTTTATAGTAAAGGTTTTAAAGAGGAAAATATGTTATTTTTTCTTTTTTTTAACCAAGAGTTACAGTAGCTAATATCTCACTTAACAGTCAAAGAGGCTTCTGAAGATTAGAGAAGTAGAAGTTGTTATTTTGATACTTCAAATTAAACAGACTTAAACTGAAGGTAGGATATATTAATATGCCATTTCATTACCCATTCAAAGTATTACTATTATTATTATTATTGTTTTTTTTTTCTTTCTTTTTTTTTTTTTTTGAGGAGTAACATAATTTTGCATCCTCAAAGGAGGTAGGAAATTTAGTATGTGCGCCATTTTAATTAAATCATCGAGAATAGACAATGCAAATTTTTGGTACAAAGACCATAATTGGAATAACGTATCTCAGGCAATAACCAAACCTTCCAAAATAATGATGCCCATTAATAACCAAAGTGTACCTGCAATATGAGCCGCTTTCAAGATGTTTGCTAATATTTCCTAGTTGAGTTCTACTGCATATGAGTTATTATTATTATTATTATTATTATTATTATTATTATTATTATTACTAGCCAAGCTACAACCCGAGTCGGAAAAGCAAGATGTTATAAGCCCAATGGCTCCAAGAGAGAAAATAGCCCAGTGAGGAAAGGAAATAAGGAAATAAATAAATGATGAGGATAAATTAACAATATATCATTCTAAAAACAGTAACAGCGTCAAAACAGATATGTCCTACATAAACTATTAACAACGTCAAAAACAGATATGTCACATATTAACTATAAAAAGACTCATGTCAGCCTGGTCAACATAAAAACTTTTGCTCCAACTTTGAACTTTTGAAGTTCTACTGATTCAACTACCCGATTAGCAGTTAATATATGATATATGATATTATGATAATGTTTTAAAGGAAACTATACAAAATTATTATGGGTTTCTCAAAATGCCGTCAGTATACCTAAAACTGTGTACTGCAGGCAATACTAAACGATCCTAGCAGTCTCCTTTCCGCCCCTAGCTCGATCACATTATACCATTCCACTATACCACAATTTCAGCTGACTTACTTTCATCCTTTTGCCTAATACTTTATTACTAGCTGCTTCCCACCCTCCCCGCCCCAGAGTCGGGTCTTGTGGCTCAAATTTCTAAATACAACCCAATGAAAATTGCCTTGATAGTTGTAATATTATTATTATTATCAGAATGACTAAAGAATCCGCTTCGACGTGTGCATTGTTACTGTTCCGTCTTACTCTTCTCCAGACTTTTCCTTCGAAATAGTTTTACGTGATTGGTACTTCAATAGACGCCCATGAGTATAGAGAGTTTTAAAGAGCTGCCTATATCACATGTAATGTCCCCTACCCTCTTCACCTGACTGGCCCAATTAAAAAAAAAGAAAAAAAAAAGAAAAAAAAACTGCTCACTGTATCTGCAAAAAAAAAAAAAAAAAGAAATAAAAAGAACAAAACCAATGAAATTATATTCGGCTTTATTTTTCCGAAACTGGATTTCGGATAAGATTATACACTTTTTATTTTTTTTTTATTGTTGCCAAAATGATATAGAAAATATTAAAGTTTTTAGCTTAATTTTTCTTTTTTATTTCTTATGACTGTCGAATCAATTCCATCCCACGTTCAAATACGCATCCAGGGAAACAGGGTGCTCCGCTAGATTACCTCATTTGGCTTAAGTGCTCCGTTTAAACAAGCACCGATTTTAATTACCAATTTCTGCAACCAAGGAAGGCAAGGAGTTCAACAGATGCCAAATGTCACCATAAGCCACGTTTGTCTTCAATATGTTATATCCATGTATTTGTGATATGAAACATGATTATTATATGGCGATGCAGAGCAAATATAATACAATCCTATTGTGTAGTCTCTCATTTAGAATCTGTATTTTTAGACTCTCTCTCTCTCTCTCTCTCTCTCTCTCTCTCTCTCTCTCTCTCTCTCTCTCTCTCTCTCTCTCTATTTAGAATCTGTGACCTTCTAGATTCATTCTCTCTCTCTCTCTCTCTCTCTCTCTCTCGCTCTCCTCTCTCTCTCTCTCTCTCTCTCTCTCATTTAGAATATGTACTTTTAGACTCTCTCTCTCTCTCTCTCTCTCTCTCCTCTCTCTCTCTCTCTCTCTCTCTCTCTATTTAGAATCAGTGTACTTTTACACCCTCTCTCTCTCTCTCTCTCTCTCTCTCTCTCTCTCTCTCTCTCTCTCTCTCTATATATATATATATATATATATATATATATATATATATATACATATACACATATATATATGATTTAGAATCTGTGTAC
>NC_090768.1:28438436-28555936 GCF_036898095.1 Palaemon carinicauda | reverse complement strand
ACCATTCTGCAGCATGACAACAAACCAAAATTCACAGCCCAAGTCATCACAAAACACAAATAGTTGGGACTTCAGCTTATACTGGGTCATGCCAAGCCCAGACTTCCATAAAGCCAGGTCTCTGTTGAAAAATCAAATGGCGAAATCAAAGTCATGCTGGTGTCTTGGAGGAGTAACAACCATCAGGACTAGACAGTATAGCTCATATTTATTCGGCAACTGAAGAACTGCAATCATAATAGAATCAACTGAACCCAATGCTAAGTCATATTTGGTGAGGATCTGGAATTTGACCTAACATCTACTCCCCCACTGACATTCTTGAAAGACTTCCACCAGAAGATGGCATTCTGGCCCTTTACCAGTCACCTCCCTCTTCTACTACTGAATCAGCATTGGATGACACCAGTCAACTATCTCCTGTCACCACATCTTAACATCATCAGGTCAACGTCACCCCCTCATACCACCAACAAGCATCCAGGCTCCATTGACTACTTCTGAATCCCCGTCATCCCCTTCCCCTCTTGCAACCCTTAACAAGAGGCTTCAAGACATCATCAATCAGTGTGAAAAAGCATGAGAGTCTCAATTATCTAAGGCATAAAGGATGGTTAGGAAGTCCTGTATGGACTTAAAGGAGATAAAGTTGGAGATAGTGTTATTGTTCCCATTCTCATAGTTGATTGAGCTAGAGGTACCCAAACAACATCCTTGAAGTTATAGTTGACCAAAATTAATGGGAAATGTATATAATTCTTGTGAAAGCTAGCATTCTCAAAACTAAGTACTGATAAAATCAGTTTGATCTTTGTCTTGAATGTCTCTGATGTTAACACAAAACGTAACAATACACTTTGTCATGCTCTTAAGTCAACAGCTTCTAACAGAAAAGGTCTTTTCTATTTTGACTTCAACAAATGCAACATACAGTGTCAGACAAGCAGGTGCAAATGCTATAAAGCGAAGAGAATTCGTAGAGGCAGCTGTCATAGCAGTCTCACTTGTCAAAATAAGAATTCGACAGAGGTTTCTTATTGTCGTGTTTGTTATCCATAATATGTACTAAATAATTGTGTACTATGCTAACAGCTTTGAGTAATGGTGATATTTATGATAATTATTCATAGTGTACATAATTTGTATGATGAATTATGCGCACACACACGCACACAGATATTCAACCCTTCCGTCCCTTCCCCTTTTCCTAACTTCAACCCCTATCACGAGAGTCTGACTACTCCTTCTCCCCTGTACTCAAAGGATGGATAGAGACCAATAATTATGCGTCCTGTTGCTAAGCATGACCGGAAAGAAATATATATATACATATATATATATACATATATATATATATATATATATATATATATATATATATATATATATATATAAATATATATATATATATATATATATATACTTATTTATTTCAGGATGCCAAAAAACCTCAAATCAATCAATTTATTTATTTATATATAATCATATGTCACCCGTTGAGATACTACCGCTAGAGTTATGGGTTCCTCTGACTGTCCAGACAGTATTACATTGGATCCTTCTCTCCGGTTACGGTTCATTTTCCCTTTGCCTACACACTCACTAAATAGTCTGGCATATTCTTTACATATTCTCCTCTGTCATACATCTGACAACACTGAGATTACCAACCAATTCTTCTCCACTCGAGGGGTTACTGTACTGTAATTGTTCATTGGCCACTTTCTTCTTGGTAAGGGTATAAGGGACTCTTTTGCTATGGTACGCAGCTCTTCTAAGAGAAGGACACTCCAAAATCAAACCGTTGTTCTCTAGTCTTGGGAAGTGCCATAGCCTCTGTACCATGGTCTTCCACTCTCTTGTGTTAGAGTTTTCTTGCTTGAGGGTACACTTGGGCACACTATTCTATCTTATTTCTCTTCATCTTGTTTTGTTAAAGTTTTTATAATTTATATAGGAGATATTTATTTTAATGTTACTGTTCTTAAAATATTTTATTTTTCCTAGTTTCCTTTCTTCACTGGGCTATTTTCCCTGTTGGAGCCCCTGGGCTTATAGCACTCAGCTTTTCCAACTAAGGTTGTAGCTTAAATAATAATAATAATAATAATAATAAATAATTTATATATATGTGTGTGTTTATATAAGTATATTTCTTTCCGGCCATGCTCAGCGACATTTATTTATTTCCTTATTTCCTTTCCTCACTGGGCTATTTTTCCCTGTTGGAGCCCCTGGGCTTATAGCATCTTGCTTTTCCAACTAGGGTTGTAGCTTGGATAGTAATAATAATAATAATAATAATCCGTCCTTTTGAGTAGGGGGGAGGAGTAGACAGACCCTCGAGAGAGGGGTTTTAGTTAGGAAAAGGCGAAGGGGTGAGAAGGGTTGAACATCTGTGTGCGTGCGTGTGTGCATAATTCATCATAAAAATTATGTACACTATGAATGATTTTCATAAATGTAACCATTACTCAAAGCTGTTACCACAGTACACAAATATCTAGTAGACTTCATGGAGAACAACAAGCAATAATGAACGTACATTTCATAATATGGATAGGGAAAGTATTTGTTCCTGATGTCTGTTTATTCCTAAAGTTGTGAGATTTTTCTTAATCACATTGTTCAGGGCTACAAATAGAACATATACATAAAAATCCAGAAACAGTTAAAATATACAAATTCACTTATAACGGTAAAAATCAGTAAAAAATAGAACAAAAATTAAAAGAAAAAATTAAAGAGAAAAGATATATATGCATCAAACGGATTGGTGGAACTAACCTCACAGATGCGTAATAGAAAACTGAATGCCAAATAGAAAGAAAACAAACCAAAGAGGCTTATGACATATATAATTGAATGGAAGAAACTTGGGTATCTAACGAAAGATTCAGTTGTTTGATCAATATTGACTCAAGAAGAGATAAGTCGTGGTTATTTGAAACTTGACCATGATGGTAAAATCTTTGCTGTCAATATTTCATTTGCATATTTTAGCATGATTGTGAATATTTGAATGTTCAGGGCTAGATATTCTGCAACCTGTTTGAAAGCTAACACTTCTATGGGAATCTATTCGGACCTATAACAGCCTCTTGGTAGATCCTACGTAGGTCCCAGAGTTACACTTTGGGCAATTATATTTATATACAACACCAGAGAACATATAAAGACTCAATCGATCTTTGAAGTGGAAAGGCGTGCCATTTGCGAGAAGGTTCTTAGGCAATGAGTTTAATTTCCACAGCTGAAAAAGAGTTGTTGGATACGTTCTATAATTTTTTTTTCTAAGGAAATCTTCAGGGAGAAAAGGAAAACTCGCATAGAATTTTAGTTTAGGAACAGTAGGTGTTTTGGGAGTCTGAGCTATCTTTCCATTCTTTTCATTTAAACATTTATTAATAGGTTTGAAGAATATTTGGTGGGAAAGCGGTTTTTTCTTAATATATTCACATAAATTAATCATTTCTGTATGGAAAGATTCCCAGCTGGATATCAAAAAGGAATTCTCTGTAGAGAAGAGTAAAAATTGAATTTGTTTAAAAATCATAAAAAACAAGAGCTATAAAAGTTCGAACCTAATCTGGTAAGAGTCTTTTTTTTTCCTAAAAAATCGTGGTACTAAAACCTTGTTTATCTCTGGAGACCAACACATCTAAAAAAGACAGTTTGTTACTTTCCTCCTTTTCTAAGGTGAACGTTATGTTTTCAAGTTGTGAATTAGCAAAGTCAAGGAAAGAGTCCCCACCGAACTCATCTCTAAATAGGGCAAAGGTCTCATTAACATATCTAACATAAAACAGGGGATGATATCTTAAAGGGCAATTTTCAAGCATGGTCTCCTCCAGAGAGCACATGAAAACATTAGCAAAAGTTGGTCCCAAGACATCATCCTTATAAATAGCTCTGTTGTCACTCAAAGTCAATAGAGTACAAGGACTGAACTTTATAATTAAAGCCTCCATCACTCCCGTTGCAGTGGTGATCTAAGGAGTGCAACAAACATCCAACCCCCCTACAGTGCTCACCACTTTGCCTGCCATATCATCAAATGACGCCCACCACTGACTCCGACTCATCTGTCCATACTGACAATGATATTCTCGCCATTCACCAATAGAGATACATTTGCCTGGTTTGAGTGCTCCAAGATACGCGTCATGGGAGTTACCCAGCTCAAGCACCAAAAGAGAATGCATCTGCTGGTATCCCCAACAGCACCCTCATAGAATTCTCCAACTGGCTTTGCTAGCAAAGGGATGCCCCATTACACTATGCTGCCGTCAAATTATACCTTTGGGACAAGTACTCAAGGTCACCAAATGCTCGTGTAACATAGATTTTTCAGCTCTCTCTCAACAACGGAAGCTGGAGTGAATGTTGTAGACATCGATGCCCACCTAGTGAACTGCCTGGGTAGCGTCGAAGTCACCCACCACCCAACCATGCCGACCCATGCCAGCACCCCAACCAACACTCTTAACAGCAACTGGATGATACCTATCACTCTCATTTGTGCTATTACCACTCCAGATTCGGGGTTATGGTAAGAAATTTGATACCAGATGTGGATGGTGAAAAAATGTGTAAGTAGACAATGTCTCCCTATCAATTAATCTTTTCCTTATGGCTGTCATTCCCATGTGCTATGTTCCTTCTTAAGGGTGCAACTCCAACATTCCAAGACTGTTGATATTCTCCTGGTGGCAGAGAATGGAACTACTATCCCCACCTACAATTATGAGACCCTAACACTGTCATTTTGGGGTGCCCAGTAGAGGTAGAATTTTATCTTCGACAATGTTACACTGCCTCTCATCTGTGCAGATATCCTGTCCCATTTCCCCATCCTGGTTGATGTCAGACATCAATGCTTAGTCATACCAGCTCTTACTTGTTGACACTTTTATCCCCAGTTCCCTTCCACTTCGCTCTCCACATCAGCAATACCCGTAAATGTCTACGCTCACATCCTCACTATATATCCTGACATCTTCCTCCCAAAAATATGGCAAACCCCATGGGTCCTGCCAAGCAGGTTATATATCAACTTATCAATACAGTATGTCCCCCTTTGTTTGCAAAAGTTACAATGGAAAGGTGGAACGTTTCCATTGTAAATGTCCCACAGTACTGACACCAGCTGCTTTCCTCAATATCCCTGGATCCTCCTAGGACTGCAGATCACTCCCCAGGACATCATGGATGTCTCAGCTGAAATGGTATATGTTGACCTGTTGGTTGTCTCTGATGATTTCTAGCACCTATGTTACGTTGCAAGGAAATTTACCCCTTGCCATCAGACTTACAAGCTCATAGAAAAGCAGGACATGCTGAAAGACCTACACACTGCAAGACGCATCTTTATACACACAGACACTAGAAAGCCACCGCTTATGCCCCCTTATACGGGTCCATTCCTTGACATCCGTTGTACTCCAAAAGATTCCCAACTCAACGTTCTCTGTAAAGAAGATTGGATAACCATTGACCCCCTAATACCAATGTATCTCCTGCAAGACAACACAGTCGGGTCGTCAACACCCTGTCGTCATCAGTATGGCTTTCTAGAGCAGGTTTCCCTCTTTCACATGCATGTCTACTTCAGGGGTGGGGGATCCTATAGTGCACAAGCAATAATCATACAAATCAAGAAGCATATCTTATCTACGTTTTCTTCTACGCTGTAAAAGCCATCTGTCTTCACGTCAAAAAGCCAGTGAATGTAACACGCTAATTTTAACTCTATTATCATTACATTATTAAATTGTCTATTTTTATAACAATATCAACCTTACTGACAAAAGGCGTTGAATATGCACATCCAATTGTTACCCATATGTGACCCCTTGGGAGCCTATAATCATCTGTGTTATTGCTCAATAAAGGTAGCTGTATGAGGACTAGCTTTTCATGAAAGCCTCCATCGCTTCCATCAAAATCCTTTTTCATTTAACTCCATCCCTTCCTCCCATTATGCTTGACTGCCTTTATATATATATATATATATATATATATATATATATATATATATATATACATATATATACACATGAAAATAATGACATTTTAAAGAAAGACTATTTCATGTTTTAAAGTCGATATCATGATGGTTATTTGATTCAGTTGAAATGGGAAAAAGAGTGAAAACGAGGAAGTGTCGTGTGTTATTGTAAAAACCTCCTTCATGCAATGTGAGTTCAAACGATTTTCTTGTTTTATTACGTCTTTGGAGTGCTTCGTGCTTGAGGGAGTTCTTTGAGAGTTTAATAAAGACTAGGATGAATGTTTGTAGCTCGGAGGTGACCTGCAGGTGAAGTGTAGTTGGCGAGCTTTCTTTTGTTTATTGTATTTGCGCTCTTTTGTTTGATGAATTGGCCTTTTTCTTTTATTTGTGATATATATTTGTGTTTTGTAATTAATAAGCGTATTCAGAACACCATTAGTTGTAGTCCTCTACGTTTGGCTTTCATGAAGTCATTCTTATGTTGAATTATTTTTAGATTTTGTATTCTAAAAAGTTATTATTTATGCTTATTGATATTTTGGAATGTTTGGTAGTGCTTGATTTACCGAGTATCTCTCTCTCTCTCTCTCTCTCTCTCTCTCTCTCTCTCTCTCTCTCTCTCTCTCTCTCTCAGATGTTTCCAAGTGAATTCTATTTCTTATGTGAAGTAAGAAATTAAAGCTATACATATAGAAAGGAAAGGACAAATGTGCAGTTAATCTTAATTTCTTTTCTTGTATTTCAAAATATATCCAGAATTTATTCTAGCAATTGCAACAAAATTATAGAGATTTCTTTCAAAACATACACTATTTGCAATGTGATTGGACACCAAGAAAAGGAAAATTTTCTAGTATGGCATTCGCGGTTGATCCATTGTTACCTACTGGATGCAGGAAATTGGTCATTGTATGCTAACAAATGCCCCAGTCTCCAGATTCTGCAACGTAGTTCATTTTCTCAGAAAGAACGTAGAATTTTAAAAAAGGTTGATATTCACATTTTTTTTTTTTTTTTTTTGGTTTCTTTAGTTCTATTACAGAGTTAGTCTTCTGATAACATAATGCTCAATACACTTTCCTTTCATCTTTGGTTATGCTGCGGAAAGAAGTATTTTGTAAGTTTATTCCTCTTTACTAGAATGATTTTTTATGCAGCAGATAATCATATATATATATATATACATATATATATATATATATATATATATATATATATATATATATACATATATATATGTATGTATGTATATATATATATATATATATATATATATATATATATATTATATATACATATATATGTATACATATATATATATATGTGTGTGTGTGTGTATGTGTGTGTGTGTATTTCATGATTTGTATATATCATATATATTTTCTTATTAACTTCCGACTTGACAAAAATATTTTTGGCACGCGTGACCTCGGTAGTTGTTACACCATGTAACGAACGGACTGAGAGAGAGAGAGAGAGAGAGAGAGAGAGAGAGAGAGAGAGAGAGAGAGAGAGAGAGAGAGAGAGAATTAGTTTCTTCAAAATGTTTTACTGCATTATGCGTTATATGCTCATCCTGGCATTTAATTAAACTTGTCACTAGAAGAGGAATCTCTTTTCGTTTTGCATTTATATCCCTGATTTGGGAGTGAGATGGAATATTTTTTTTTGTTTTCCATGTATTATCCCGATTTAAAAGTAGGATGGATAAACCTCATTTTGTTCCCCAATTAGCAACTTGATTTGCAAGCGAAGGGAAGAAAACTGTTCGTTTTGCAGTTAGCAGCCTGATTTTGTGGTTGGATGGAGAAATCTATTTTTGCTTTCCATGGAAGTGAAATGAAATCTCGGTTTGCTTTCTATTTAGCAACATAGTTTAGAAGTGAGGAGAAATTGAATTTGGTTTGCCAATTAGAATCGTAACTCGAAGGGGAGATAGAGAGCAATCGTTTTGTTTTCTTATAAAGCGAGATGCAAAATCTCTTTTGGAGCTCCATTTGCAGCCTGATTTGGTGGAGTCAAGATAGTGTTGAATGAATAAGCATAAACTGATAAATGTTTATTTTGAAAGAATTTTTTAATATTTAAAATATCACCACCTATATATATATATATATATATATATATATACATACATATATATATATATATGTGTGTGTGTGTGTGTGTGTGTGTGTGTGTGGCCACGGGGGCATAAAAACAATTAGAATAGCGCCACCGTATCCCAGCAAGTCGTAAGAGGCGACTAAAAGGGACGGGACGAGGAGGCTGGGAAACCCCCCCCCCCCCCTCTCCTGTATTATATACCCCTGTGAGACATCAAAGAGGTGAAGTTGGGGGAAGAGTGACTGCTCCACGCATTCTAGTTTTGGGGTGTCTGAATGTGCGTGGATGTAGTACGATAGAGTAAAAGATGTGAGATTGGAAGTATATTTAGGAGTAGAAGCATGGATATATTGGCTTTGTGTGAGACAAAGATAAAAGGGAAGGGTGAAGTGATGTTTGGTGAAGTGACTGGTAGTGTGTCTGGGATTGAAAGGGGAAGAGCTAGAAAGGGTGTGGCCTTATTGCTGAGTGAATGGATGACAGGTAAAGTAGTGGAATGGAAGGAGATATCATCTAGGTTAATGTGGGTAAGGGTTAGGTTGGGTTGGGAATGTTGGGCTTTTGTTAGTGCGTATGGGCCAGGCTGTGAGAAAAGTGAAGAAGAGCGGAATGAGTTCTGGAATGAATTAACTATGTGTGTAAAAGGACTGGGTAGAAGAAATTATGTAGTTTTCATGGGTGACTTGAAAGCTAGAGTGGGCGCTGGAGAGGTAGAAGGGGTCATTGGGAAGTATGGCGTACCAGGTGAAAATAAGAGTGGTGAGAGGCTGGTAGATATGTGTGTTGAGCAAGAGATGATAATAAGTTCTAGTTTTTTCAAAAAGATAAAAACAAGTATACATGGATAAGAGTGGCAAGTAGAAGAGTAGAAGAAATGGCTTTGATGGATTATGTGTTGATAACTGGAAGAATGTTTGGAAGATTGAAAGACATGCACATGTTTAGGGGTATGGCTAACGGTATGTCTGATCATTTTTTGGTGGAAGGAAAATTAATTGTAGCAAAAGAGTGGGGGGATAGAGTGGGGGGATGTAAAAGGGAGCTAGTGAGGGTTAAAGAGTTAATAAAACCGGAGGTAAAAAGTGAATATCCAGAAAGTGAGAGAAACTGGTAATTTAGAGGAGGAGAGGAAGTTAGTAAAAGAAAATTTTGTTGGGATTGCAAGTGATGTGTGTGGCAAGAAGGTTGTTGGAGGCATCATGAGGAAGGGTAGTGAATGGTGGAATGGAGTGAAGGTAAAAGTGGAAGAGAAAAAGAGGGCATTTGAAGAATAGCTGCAGAGTAATAGTGTAGGGACATATGAAAGATATAGAGAAAAATGTGGAAGTAAAGCGCAAGGTAACCGAAGCAAAGAGGGCGAATGACCTGAGGTGGGGTCAGGGATTAGGTCGTTCATATGAAGAAAAGAAGAAAATATTTTGGAAAGAAGTGAAGAGAGTAAGGAAGGCTGGTTCGAGAATTGAAGAGTGTGTGAAAGATGGAAATGGAATGTTGTTAAAAGGAGAGGAGGCAAGGAAAAGGTGGGCGGAATATTTTGAAAGTTTACTGAATTTTGAGGATAATAGGAAGGCAGATATAATGGCTGTTGCAGGTGTTGAGGTGCCAGTGATGGGAGAGGAGAAAGAGAGAGAGAGATTACAAGAGAGGAAGTGAGGAGAGCACTAGATGAAACGAGAGTAGGAAAAGCACCTGATATGGATGGTGTGAGAACTGAGATGTTAAAGGAAGGGGTGTGACTGTACTTGAATGGTTGGTGAGATTGTTTAATATGTGTTTTGTCTTGTCAATCGTACCAGTAGATTGGGTTTGTGCATGTATTGTACCACTATATAAGGGTAAGGGAGATGTGCATGAGTGTGGTAATTCAAGGGGTATTAGTTTGTCGAGTGTGGTTAGAAGAGTGTGTGTTAGAGTACTGATTAATAGGATTAAGGATAAAACAGAGAATACAATCTTAAAAGTACAGGGTGGTTTTAGAAGAGGTAGGGGTTGTATGAATCAGATTTTTACAATTAGGCAGATGTGCGAGGAATATTTAGCAAACGGTAACAAGGTGTATGTTGCATTTATGGGTCTGGAGAAAGTGTATGATAGAGTTGACAGGGAAGCGATGTGGAATGTGATGAGGTTATATGGAATTGGTAGAAGGTTGTTGCAAGCAGTGAAAAGTTTCTACAAAGATAGTAAAGCGTATGTTAGGATAGGAAATGAAGTGAGCGATTGGTTTCAAGAGAGAGTGGGGCCGAGACAGGGATGTGTGATGTCGCCATGGTTGTTTAACTTGTATGTTGATGGAGTGGTGAGAGAGGTGAATGCTCGAGTGCTTGAACGAGGATTGAAACTGACTGATGAGAATGATCATGAATGGGAGGTAAATCAGTTGTTGTTTGCGGATGATACTGTACTGGTTGCAGACTCAGAAGAGAAGCTTGGGCGATTAGTGACAGAATTTGGAAGGGTTTGTGAGAGAAGGAAGTTGAGAGTTAATGTGGGTAAGACTAAGGTTATGAGATGTACGAGAAGGGATGGTGGTGCGAGGTTGAATATCATGTTGAATGGAGAGTTACTTGAAGAAGTAGATCGATCTATTGGGGTCTATTGTTGCAGCAAATGGTGGAGTGGAAGCAGATGTATGTCAGAGAGTGAATGAAGGATGCAAAGTGTTGGGAGTAGTGAAGGGAGTGGTAAAGAATAAAGGGTTAAGCATGAATGTAAAGACAGTTCTGTATGAGAAAGTGATTGTACCAACTGTGATGTATGGATCAGAGTTGTGGGGAATGAAAGTGACAGAGACAGAAATTGAATGTGTTTGAGATAAAGTTTCTGAGGAGTATGGATGGTGTATCTATAGTAGATAGGATTATGATCGAAGTAGTGAGGGTGAGAACGAGTGTACAAAATGATTTAGCAGCTAGAGTGGATATGAATGTGTTGAGGTGGTTTGGCCATGTTCAGAGAATGGAAAATGGCTGTCTGCTAAAGAAGGTGATGAATGCAAGAGTTGATAGGAAAAGTACAAGAGGAAGGCTAAGGTTTGGGTGGATGGATGGAATGAAGAAAGCTCTGGGTGATAGGAGAATAGATGAGAGGGACAAGAGAGCGTACTAGAAATAGAAATGAATGGCGAGCAATTGTGACGCAGTTCCGGCAGGCCCTGCTACTTCCTCCAGTCGCCTTGGATGACCGCGGAGGTAGCAGCAGTAGGGGATTCACCTTCTGAAGCTTCATCTGTGGTAAATAACGAGGGAGGGAGGGCTGTGGCACCCCAGCAGTACCATCCAAACTCGGTGGAGTCCCTCGTCAGGCTGGGAGGAGCGTAGAGAGGAAAGGTCCCCTTTTTTTCATTTGTTTGATGTAGCTTACCCCCCAAAATTGGGGAAAGTGCCTTGGTATATAGATAGATGGATATATGAATGCATTAATATACGTAAATAAAATGCTGTTAAACACATCCATGTGCCTATTGGAATTTGTATTTTTGTTTTGTATATGTATATATGAATGCATTAATATACGTAAATAAAATACCCTTAAACCCATCCATGTGCTGATGGAGTTTGTATTATTGTCTTATATATATATATATATATATATATATATATATATATATATGTATGTATGTATATATGTATGTATGTATGTATATATGTATGTGTGTATGTATGTGTATGTATATATATATGCATATATTTATATTTATATATAATATAAATATATTATATATATATATATATATATATATAATTGTGTGCGTATATATATGTATATATAAATTATATTTTATATATATATATATATATATATATATACACACTTCATGTATCTATACATCAATTTCTTACTACCATTATCAACTAAAGGATGTGACGGTTGATGCGATACTGTACTGATACAAGGTAATAAACTTGCACTGTCACGGGTTATTTTCCTGTTTATAAAAGAGAACTCTTGCTAGCGAAGTTAATATTTCGAATTAATTCTAAACCGACGCTGTGTCGAATGTCTCTTCATATCCTGTGCAATGCGTGATGTTATCTCTGAATTCATTTCAACGGTTCTGACTCGATGATGTCGCCACGGGGATAGGATTAAGTGTGTTCATGTAGACTGGTCTCCATTGAATGTTGGTGTTTGACGTTTAGAAGGGTTATTTAGGTAACAGTTAGCAGTGTTGTAATTATTAATTTTTGCTATTATTAACATCTTTAAGGGTATTATTAATATCATGATTATCTTTTACTGTTAAGGTTGTCGTTATTATTATTATTATTATTATTATTATTATTATTATTATTATTATTATTATCGGGCGTGTGGCAAAGTGTATAAAACTGCTGTTAGTTAGGATTACTTAATTTGCCACTTTCTTTTGGTTAGGTGAACTGTGACGTCAACAGTCTAAAATTGATATATTTATATGGTTAGAATGAAAGTGACAACCATAATAACCTCATACATGCTTCACTCAAATGATTAGTTTTCCAAATGACCCTTAATTATTTTAGATTCATAAGACCACCGCTTAAGTAAATGAGACTTTTTTGGCCCTACAAATTAATGAACTGTGAACCCGTGATACTTCACGAGCACTCACTGCCAAATATATCAGGATGAAATCGTAATGAAACGCATATAATGATCGCCCTTTGAAACCTTATGAAACCTCGGATAATCGTTCAAGTAAAGCACATCAGCCCTTCGATAAGTGGCCGGCTACCATTCTATCTGCCTCTCTTCATTTTATCCCTACAGAGTATGAGCTAGAGAGAGGAACAAACGGTTGGCAGTTGTTCACAGGTGTTTGATAAGCGCTGAACACCTGCGTGAGCTTGGACCGATGGCCACCTGTGCTATGGAGTGGTAAGAGAACTCCGACCATTGAGAGAATAAAAGTCAGAATTGAGTTAGAGTGAAACGGAATGATGTTGAATTTGAATTTTCCTCGAGTGACAAGGGGATGACGACTGGAGAGCATGGAAGGGAGAAGGAAAGGAATGCCCTAAGAGAGATAGAAAACAAGAGAGATAAACAATGAGAGAGAGAGAATATAAGAGAGAATATAATACTAAGCTTAAAACTGTGAGAAAAGACAAAAAGCGTAAGCAAAAGAAATGGATACATTAACTTTATAACTCTAAGAAAACAAATGAATCAATGTAGACAGAGAGGTTGAGACGGGAGAAAGGGAATGAGTGATACAAAATAGAAAAGATTTAAACATCAAATGGCATATTCACAAAAGTTAGTCTACGAAAGATTTTTACCATAAAAAAAATAAAAGGGGGAAAGTTTAGGTCTTGGAAGTTATAATGGAGGGAAAAAGGAGTAATAACGGGAATTTGATAAAAGCATTTCAGAGTCGAGGGAGAGAGGGTGCTAAGCGGCTTAGGAGAGTTAGAAAAGGCGTTGTATGATGATTTGGAGAGAGAGAGAGAGAGAGAGAGAGAGAGAGAGAGAGAGAGAGAGAGAGAGAGAGAGAGAGAGTATACACTTCCTTTCATATATAATTATATATATATATATATATATATATATATATATATATATATATATAAGTATAGGCCTATATATACATATATAAGTATATATATACATATATATGTATATATACATATATACATACATATATATATACTGTATATATACATATATATGTATATATGTATATATATATATATATGCATATATGTATATATATATATACATATATATGTATATATATATACATATATATGTATATATACATACATTATATGTATATATACATATATATATACATATATGTATATATATACTGTATATATACATATATATATATATATATATATATATATATATATATATATATATATATATATATATATACAGTATATCCACACAATCCCTGTAGAAGGATGAACACACTAAAAATACAACTTTCAGCTTTCTTAGCAAGTCTTAAGAAATGTGGTTTCAAGTCCCATTTACAGTAGGATGAAGGGCTGGGTAATAGATGGAAAGCAATCCAAGGACAAAAGTGCATTTACTCTGACTATGGTAAGCGGCTCTTCTAGGAGAAGGACGCTCCAAAATCAAACCATTGTTCTCTAGTCTTGGGTTGTGTCATAGCCTCTGTACCATGGTCTTCCACTGTCTTGGGCTAGAGTTCTCTTGTTTGAGGGTACACTCGGGCACACTATTCTATCTAATTTCTCTTCCGCTTGTTTTGTAAAAGTTTATGTAGTTTATATAGGAGATATGTATTTTAATGTTGTTACTCTTCTTAATACATTTGTTTTTTCCTTTTTTCCTTTCCTCACTGGGCTATTTTCCCTGTTGGGGCCCCTGGGCTTATAGCATCCTGCTTTTCCAACTAGGGTTGTAGCTTAGCAAGTAATAATAATAATAATAATAATAATAATAATAATAATAATAATAATTATCATTGTCATCATTATTACTTGCTAAGCTACAAACCTAGTTAAAAACAAGATGCTATAAGCCCAGGGGCCCCAACAGAGATAGCCCAGTGAGTAAAGGAAACAAGGAATAATAAAATATTTTAAGAACAATAACGTTGAAATAAATATTTCCTATATAAACTATAAAAATTTCAATAAAACATTTTGAGAAAGAGAAATGAGATAGAATAATGTGCCAGAGTGTACCATAAACCAAGAGATCTCTAACCCAAGACAGTGGAAGACCATGGTACAGAGGCTATAACACTACCCAAGACAAGAGAACAATGGTTTGATTTTGGAGTGTCCTTCTCATAGAAGAGCTGCTTACTATGAGCCATGGAGCCATCATTTCTCTACTCCTAATATATACAAACAAACACACACAGAAAACGACAGATGACATTTTTATTGAACGGTTTAGAGCCACCGCCACCAGAGGGAAAAACATTTCGTTTTAAATTTAAACTTATTTCAATTTGATATATATTTCAAAACGTCTGGACATGGAAGAAAATGAAAGTCACTGTGCAATGTTTTGCAAATCCCGATGAAAATGTATGAATATTTCACTTGAAAATAAATCTATTTTGGGCCCTGTCCATGACTGAAAGTATTAAGTTTCTTGCACAATATTCTTCACTTAAACGCTCGATGTTTTAAGAGGAAAATAAGTTTTGCTAGAACTCATTAGAAATAGAACATTAAATTCTTAACTAACGGATTTAGATTTGAATGTCGGAGCCCTTGCAGACGGAAGTGACGTAGTGACAGGTGGTGAGTGACAGCGACTGAAATGCAGGGAAGCGAAACAAGCTGTTAAATAAAGTACTAGAGGAATAAAACCAGGACTCATTTTACGTGGTTATAGTTGGGAACATAAAATGACTGATTATTCATTTTAAGCCTGTGAATAATTTTCTCATACCTGTGTTGAAATTTCCTGTTGTTAGACGTTTTTGTTTTTCTTTTTTTATAATAAGTTTCTTCAAGTTGTTGTTGTCAAAAGTGTTAGTAGAAGCAATTCCTGTTACCAAAAAAGTAAAGCCAAATGTAGAACTCCTTAAACATAGTTCAGTAAAACTAGATCGATGATCTTAAGTGGATATTGATATGCTTATTCACATAGAGAGAGAGAGAGAGAGAGAGAGAGAGAGAGAGAGAGAGAGAGAGAGAGAGAGATAGGGGTGTTCTCTTTGGCATTCATGACCAATTGTCAGACGCGAAATATGTTTTTACAGCATTCTCGGTAATAAAAGTTTGCCTCGTTTGATGAATACTGCAGCTGATGAAGTCACCCTCAATATGAAAAGAATTCTCTCTCTCTCTCTCTCTCTCTCTCTCTCTCTCTCTCTCTCTCTCTCTCTCTCTCTCTCTTTCGCGTCTGACAATTGGTCATGAATGCCAAAGAGAACACCCCTATCTCTCTCTCTCTCTCTCTCTCTCTCTCTCTCTCTCTCTCTCTCTCTCTCTCTCTCTCTCTCTCTCTCTCTCTCTCTGTATATGGTTATTTTCTTAAGAATTGTTGTCAAAGAATGTGTACAAAATGTATTATGATATTAAAGTGCGATTACTTATAACTGATGAGTGAACTCCGAGAGAGAGAGAGAGAGAGAGAGAGAGAGAGAGAGAGAGAGAGAGAGAGAGAGAGAGAGAGAGAGAGAGAATTGTATGCAGTGTTTTGCTAAACAAACGAAACGTTAAACTTCGTCACAGGGTCCATTCACTGTTCGGTGTCAATTCTGTTATGCCGTGTCATCAGCGACCTTTAATAACCATGATCAACTATCCGATCCATTTCAGATGACGCTAGAAGATTAGCCATAGCTTTGGTACTTGATTAACAACATCTTTCGTGAAGGATAACACACAGCTCTTTCGCAAAAGACTCTGGCTGCATTGGAATAAGCCTGGTCAGCTTATTCCAATGCAGCTGAACTAATAGCAAATGATTTTTTTGTAGCAAATGAAGTGTACGAGTCTTATAGGGCATGGGTACAACATAACAGTTACTGTTATTTCTTATGAATTCTGTGGAAGAATAAAGATAATTCTGTCTTGGCGATTAGTATGCCAAATAATTTGACAGCAAATATAGAAGATACTAGAGGAAGTGCACCTCTACAATTAAAAGCACTACCATGTACTCTGAATTTGACTCCAACATCAGATTTGGAGCTATCAGTATATTTAAAAGTAAATTCCCTATGTTCTTCAACAGGTTCCATAAAAAGAGACCTGACTATTACGTCGTGCAGTTTGGCGGCAAAGGCTTCACAAATAGAGGCCTCAAGTCGTACCAACAAATCAGTCGAGTGGATTTCTCTAATAGATAAAATACCTTTCGTCTCCAGGTACCACATGAGTTTTGCATTGTCACCTTCTCCATGATATTACATAAAGAGGATGTCAATGCCCATTCAGTAAGTCTATGGCATCATCAACACTTTCAAAATATTCTGCACTTCCTTCAATTTGGCTCGGCTCCCAAAAACTATTCCAATACACCTTGTCAAGTTTCCATCGTGGCGATCTCTCTAAGGGTGAATCATTATTGGATTTTATAATAATTGGTGCATGGTCACTAGTATGCCATTCATCTAACGTTCTCCAATCAAAATCGAGGAGATAGTTAGAGCTTGCAATTGAAAGGTCACTACATGACAAAATACCTGTCCAAACATGAAAGTGTGTGGGCTTTCCTGTGATAGGTAGTCCCACATTTTCATTTCCCACAAATAATGATATGTTGCTCCTTGTGTTTGCTAAAACATCACCCCCTAAAGGATGTCTACCATTCAACTCTCCCAGCAAGATAAAAGGTTGAGGGAGTTGTTGAATCACCTCTACTAAATTATTATAGATGATGTCATTTGGAGGCAAGTAGAGAGCAAATTGTGTATTTCCTCTCTATATCAATTTATACAATCACTGCCTGTATAGGGGTACAAATAAGCAAAGATATTTGGGGACCATCTTGACAAACCTATATAAGACTTTCGCCATGGCTCCCTGCTTGTTGATCATATGGTGTCCTTTAGTTAACATACTCCGAGGACAAGGAGTATTATCATCAAGCTTGATCTACTCTAGACACACAATTATGGGGGAGTGTTCAAGAATGAAGAGCTAATGTGCTTCATATTTGGCCATTAAACCCTGATAATTCCATTGCAAAATGATAGAAAAAAAAATAAAGTTATTTCTGGAAGACATCTTGGATGAAATCTTCCCATTGCCAGTTTTTTTTTATTTAACATTATTTCCTGTAGGCTTCTTTAAGAGAGGGTCTTCATAAATTAGGCTTTACATTTGCCTTTTTCATGTTCTTTTGACTTTATTGTTTAGGGGGATGGTGGAACTTTAATTTTTCACCGAGTCAAGTTTGTTGAAGGTTCATCTTTTTCAGATAAAATATTGTATCTATTTGCAATAGGTATTTTTGCATTTTTCGTTGGAGGGGAGAGGAACGGTGGTCTCCATCTTTTTTTAATTGAAAGATACTGAGTGATTGATTTGAAGTTTTCTGGCATCCTGACATCCAAGGTCATTGACGCCGATATCGCTCATTATAAATAAAGAATAAAAGAATATTCAATCAAAACCATAAAAGCACAACACATGTCCAACAACCTTGGCAAGGATGAACCTGCCATTCTCACATCAGCCTCAAACAGATATCTATTCTTTCCGTGCTATAAGTTGGGCATTCAGTCAACAAATGCCTCATTGTCAAGGGCACCAAACAGTCGTCGCAATATGGTTCTTGTTGGCCAGTTAGCTGAAACTTGTGTGTAATTCAAGTGTGACCAATTCGGAGACAACAAAGAGTAGTCTCCCACTTTCGGGGCATCAAGTTATACCTTCACAGGGATATTATTATCATTATTATTATCATTATTATTATTATTATTATTATTTGCTAAGCTACAACCCTAGTTGGAAAATCCAGATGCTATTCGCCCGGGGGGCTCCAACTGGGAAAATAGCCCAGTGAGGAAAGGAAATAAGAAAAAACAAAATATTTTAAGAAAAGTAACATTGAAATAAATATTTCCTATATAAACTTTAACAAAACACGAGGAAGAGAAATACGATAGTGTGCCCGAGTGTACCCTCAAGCAAGAGAACTCTAATCCAAGACAGTGGAAGACCATGGTAGAGTGGCTATGGCACTACCCAAGACTTAGAGAACAATGGTTTGATTTTGGAATGTCCTTCTCCTAGAAGAGCTGCTTATCCTAGATAAAGAGTCTCTTCTACCCTTACCAAGAGGAAAGTGGCCACTGAACAGTTACAGTGCGGTAGCTAATCCCCTTGGGTAAAGAAAAATTGTTTGGTAATCTCAGTGTTTTCAGGTGCATGAGAAAAGATGAGAATATGTAAAGAATAGGCCAGACTATTCGGTGTATGTATAGGCAAAGGGAAAATGAACTGTAACCAGAAAGAAGGATCCAATGTAGTACTTTCTAGCCAGTCAAAGGAGCCCATAACACACTAGCGGTAGTATCTCAACAGGTGGCTGGTGCCCTGACCAAATTAATACCTATTTCTCTCATCTTATTTTCAACTACATCTTAATGCTGTTACCAATTATTACAAATCAAATTCTTAATTGTAAGGAAAAAATCATTACAGGGAATGGGATACCTTCTTGGTAGCAACTCAGATGCAGCATTCTTTGCCAGTATATCTGCCTTCTCATTTCAAGACACACCTACGTTTGCCAAAACCTAGCAAAATCAAACTGTTATACCTTTCAGGCCAATAATGAAAAGCCACTCTAAAATCTTTAAAATTAAAGGGTTACTAGAATTAAAAACTTTTTAAGCTTGTAAGACACTTTTTGCATCACTAAAGATGATAAAATTGCCCTCCTCATTTAACGCTATTTTCTCAATAGCGGTTAGGAAGCCATATAGTATTACAGTAAATATAGAAGATACTAGAGGAAGTGCACCTCTACAGTTAAAAACCCTACTATATACTCAGAATCCAATGCCAGCATCAGATTTGGAATCATCAGTATATATAAAAGTCGATTCCATATGTTGGTCGACTTCTTCCATAAAAAGGAACCTGGCTCATAAGTCCGTCATGTTCTTGTTTATATCAATAAAATATTTACAAAAAGATATCTCTGGTAATTTACAATGAGAGGTTGGTAATATCCTGAATGGAACAACTATTTCTTGTTATATAAAGTGTGTTTATTAATTGTTTTACCAAAAACCCATAAGGTTGGGGATATTTTGTGTGTAACTAAAAATATTTACAATGCCTTACAAGGTTGGCAGTCTGACATGCTAAAGAATCAGGAAGCTTTTGCAATCTAAACCAATACCGAACAATAGAAGACTTTCGGTAAAGGTCTTCGGGTAATTCTCCAGCGTCAAAAAGGAAACTTTGGATAGGCGAAGTTCTAAACACACCTGTGGACAATCTGATACCAGCATGGTGTATAGAATCTAATATCTTCAATTGCTTTAGGCATGCTGAGGAGTATATTTCACACCAATAACTAATTTTTGAAAAAATTAAGGCCTTGTATAATTTTAAAATAGTTTTGCATTATGTATGGGACAAAACTTTTAAAGGATTCAGAGCCTAAAGAGACTATTTTTAAGGCTTTCAAGTAAGGAACCATTGTAAGCCTACAATCAAATGTCAATCCTAAAAATCTAGCTTCACTTACACATAGGATCCATTGACCTTTGATGTATATATCTAGGTCTGGATGTACTCCCTGAATACGACAGAGATGGATAGCAGTTTTGCTTACCGAAAACTTAAATCCATTCATATCAGACTACTGAATAATTTTGTCAATCGAGAGTTGTAGTTTTCTCTCAACCATCGACATTCTAGTTCCAGCAAATGATATGGAGATCATCCACAAAGAGCGTTGAAAGAATATCTTACGGAATATGAAGATATTAATGGCTAATACAAAACGGATTTTGAGCAAAGTGAAAAATCTATTTTTGGGTGATATGGGTGATATCATTTGTTTCATCGACATAGTAGAACACCATCATATTCTGTATAGAGGAAAGTGAAAAATATAGCTGGCAAATTTACCCCCAACCCACTACCTGTGTTGAAGGTAAATGGTCAGTATGGGATTGGAATATCTGATGTTAGCAATGCTTTGGCTGAACATTTCACCTCTGTATCATGCAAGTGTGAAACCGCTCCTGGTTATCATTATAGATGCATTGAAGAACAGAAACTGTTAAATTTTACAACCGGAAAGGAGGAGTCTTACAATGTTCTTTTTTTACCGAGAGTGAATTTGATTCCGCAATTGCTATGTGCAATGTTACAACCCCTGGGCATGATGGAATTGCATATGCAATGATTAAACATGTGCCTGTTAATACCAAGTTATTTATTTTAATCATTATTAACAGAATATGGCATGATCATAGTTATCCAAGTTTTTAGGAACTATCCATTGTTTTAGCATTTTTAAAACCTGATAAGGATAAGTTGTTAGCAGCAAACTATTGACCAATTTCATTGACATCTTGTTTATGTAAGATCATGGAGAAGATGGTCAATGCAAGACTGGTGTGGTGCCTGGAGAAGAAAGGTATTTTACCACTTATCCAGTGTGGATTTAGAAAAATGCACTCAACAACTGATGTGTTGATGTGATTTGTCTTCTATTTGTGAAGACTGCTTCCAAGCAGCACTATGTAACTGTTTTTTTTTTAATCTTGTAAAGGCATATGATACTGCGTGGAGATATGGTATACTTGAAACCATTCATAATATGGGATTAAGAAGAGAGCTACCATTGTATATTCAAGCATTTGTTTCGCATAGATTTTTTCAAGTTGAAGTAGGTGAAACTCTATCAGAGAGGAACTGTCATGAAGAAGGTGTTCCCCAGGGTAGTGTGCTAAATGTAACCCTATTTTTGGGCTCAGCCATGTCGTCCTGATGGGAAGGCAGCTTTCTAAGGGATATTTGGCTTCAGTGATACTCCCAGAGAATTAACCACAGGTTTCCAGAATTCTAACTCCTGGCGCGAGTATCCTTAATATAACTTTTAAGGATATCGCATAATATCAGGGGACGTATTTCTTGATACGACACATGGCAATGTTCACCCCAAATAGAGTTTTCGCTTTGAGGGGGAAGAGTGGCGAAATTGAAGGGGAGCCGTCATCAAGGTTACCCGGTGGATCCCCTCCCCGTACCACCCCGGCAAACTATTCCTTGTTGCAATTAAGCATGGATAGCTGCAGATAGAGTAATTTTGGGTGGGGACTTTGTTACATATATGTATACTCCTTTTTAGAAAGGAGGGAGGGTCCATCAGGACGACATGGCCATATCACCCAAAAATAAATTTTTCGCTTTGCTCAAAATCCGTTTTTTGGACTCAAGCCATGTCGTCCTGATGGAAGTTTACCAGAGAATTACTTGAAAGTACTATATCTGTAGGTTTGTATAAGTGCCTTTACTTTGAATGAGTTCCTTATATGGTCTCCTAGACCTTTATATATAACATTACCGTTATCTGTCATATCCACTAAGCTTGGAACTAGCTTAGGGCTTCCTGCCCCCTGCAGGGAAAGTGTCGACTTAGACTATAAGGATTCAAAGTTTGTATTTCCATAGGGACGGGCGGTAAATCTTAGAGATTACCCTTTATCCCTTGGAAATCTGTACTCTGATTTCAAGTTGGGCCCTTCTAGGGCTTAATTAGAACTCTAGTATGTTTTATTCATCTGTTACTGAGATAGCAGCAATAAGATGCAAATATGTTCAGTATTTTACCTTGTACCTAAATTATCAATCGTAGTTACAATCAGGTATGAATCTCATCCGGCATTGAAAACACATCAGGGTCTATATTTTCTCCTCTTGGGAAAATATGTAATTTCATCGAAATAATGCCACTCAATAGAGATGTGAAAACAAATCTGACTGATCTGTACAGATTTTGGAAATACATGAACACCGTGACGCAAACTTTCACTTGGAACTGGTGTTATTGGTCAGATATGCACCTATGTGGAACAGTGTGTTAATCATAGTTATGATTTGCACTTCAGGGTAAATGTACCCATGCACCGGATGCACTGGAAAGTCCCAAAGCAGTTCACTGTTCGTCGCAGGCTTAGACGACGGGTTTTTTAGAACTACCCGCCGTCACCACAACATATCTTAGCTCAATGTACTTGCTTCGAATAGTGTTGGAAGAAGTTCCGTGAAGAAGAAATTTTCTTAGGATCATGAACTGCGGGTGAGCTGTCAGGATCAGCTCTGCGAACAAGTAGGTGAGCACTGCTCTCAGTTATTTTTAGGGATAGATTTTTTATCCAAAGGTATCGCCTCGGAAGAGCTGTCCTTCCTTGAAATCTGAAGTCTTACGAAGATAGACCTTAAAGCCCCTATTACACTTATCCGGTTTCCTACGGCGCCGTCGGTCGCGATGCTTGCATATGTTCAAACCGGAGCATGTGATAGCAAATCGGCCGTATGCAAGCTCACTCACGGCAGGCCGGATGAACTTTCGCCAGTACTAAAGTTGGCCGTACGGCCATCGTAGTCAGGACCGAGGACGTAGCGTGTAATTTCTCACCATATGGTATGACATCAGTCTGAGTGGCTGAAGGACGCTCATGTTGACTATTTGCTTCTCTCATGCAAGTGTCCTTTTTTTCTGTTAAAGGTGATACCTGACTTAAGAGTTCCAAATGTGTCGTGTCGTGATCCATTCGCATGTAGTTAAACCAGTCATCTTTTTCTAGTGGTAGTTCCTTCATTAAGTTAACATGAGAGTATTTTTGTCGTTTATGCAGCCATTGTTTGAACCAAATCTTCCTTTTTCTTGTTTTCACCTTCAAGTAGCACGCTAGATCAATAGGAACGAGAATGTCGTCGAGATAAGACATGTCACTACTCCACCAAAAACAGTGCCACCCTGACCCACTTGCCTCCGGCTGTTCAAATACGTGTAATAGCTCTAGCCGTAAGCCAGAATTTTCCTACGGCGCCATAGGCCAGGTTGGCCGTAGGAAACCGGATACGTGTAATAGGGGCTTAAGACCCCCTAATGGGCATAGGGAGACATCTTCCTTGTGGGCAGATTCTCCAAGGACCCCACCTTTTGGTGGGCAGTCTGTTTTGGGGAGAAAAGTAGGATCGGGAAAGGATTCAGTTCTCCCTCTTCCATGAACTGAAGATGGCCTATATTCCATTAACTCTAGCCCCTGAGGCTATTGCGAACAGAAAATTGACTTTCTGTATTAGCTCCTTTAGAGTACAATCCTCATTGTTTAGGTTCGAAGCATAGTGTAAGACTTTGACCAATGACCATGTAATGGGCTTTTGGTACCTTAAAAAAGTTTTCGCTTATGAGATTCGTCTCAAGGCGTATAGAAGAGGTGTAGTCAAGGCCGACTTACACGTGGTTATCATAGTGGAAGTCAGGCCTCGTTCAAGTAGGTAAAAGAAGAAAGAGAGATAGAAACCTTTGAAATTTCTGTAGGTCACCTTGTTTTCACGAGGGGTGCCCCTTTCTTCCAAGACAATTCACATTGTCTCCTGGTTGGACCTGACTTGTACTCTACAATGAAGTCGGTCACATTCTTAGAGATCCCAAACTTTTGTTCGCTGTTAGGGTGAAAAAATCCTGAAATGCAGGTTGTTGGTTCTCAGGGATGAAATGTAATAGCTGACTTCTGCACCAGATTTGATAAAGCTGGGTACGGCAGAGGAAACAGCTACAGTTTCAATTCTAGAATTAGAGGAAACCATTGTTTTTGGGCCATTTGAGGGCCACTACAGGAGCTGTTCCTTTGTAGTATACTAGCTTGTCAAGGACTTTCAGCAGGAGATTGGTTGGTGGAAGCAGATACATTCGATTCCATCCGTTCCAGTCGAAAGACATGACGTCTATCACTTCAGCTTAAGGTTCTCGTAAGTGGCTACTAGTTCTTGTTGTCGCTCGTTGCGAAGAGGTCAATCTGCAGTTCCGGGACTTTTATCGAGAATAAGGGAGAATGAGTCTGCATCTAGGGACCATTCTGTCTCTAGGCTTTCGCCTGAATAGAGCATCCGCCGTCACATCGCGGAACCCTTGACGGTGAACTGCTTGATAATGCCATCTACTCTTCCTTGCCGGGCAGAGGATGGCTAACATCACATGGTTGATGTGAGGTGAACTCAAGCCTTGTCGATTAGACATTTTACTATCACCTCGTTGTTGAGAGCCAATCTGATGTGGACTGTTCTGCAAGGGGATAGTCTCCTCAACGTCAGGAGGACTGTCATAGCCTCCAAGATGTTGATGTGAAAGTTTTGAACTGGAATGATCAATTTCTTGCCCTTTCCTTCCATATGGATGGCCTCCCCGTTCTTTCAGGGAGGCTTCCGTGTGTATCGCCACTGTTTGTGGTGGTTGCAAGAAAATTGTGTGCTAGGCTCTTATTCTTTGACCAAGGCCTCAATAGCGTGCGCGATCGGGTCGGTGTCAACCTCGTCGATCTCTTCGGCCGTTTGATGCGTATCTTCTCCAGACTCCTGGCGCATCCTTTGGCTGTGCTTCTTAGCACCGGGTCTGTCACTATTGCGAACCGGAAAGAGCCCAGTGCTCTTTCCTGTTAGCATTTTGAAATCCTCTTTTGTTGGATTAGTCTCCTGACAGATACCGCTATTTTTCTCCCTTTCTTTAATAGAATGGAGAGGTATTGTGACTGCAAGTTCCCATGGATTCACAACCATTGAAACTTGTGAGCTGGAGAAAAGCAAACTTCTAGCAACTGGCCTTGAGGCCGAAGTGTTCCAGGAACTGGATCACCTTTCCAGCTGCTTGCGGACAAGTAGTCTTGGACGCTGCCCGCACCCACCAATCGTCCAGGTATGCTACTACCTGTGCTCCTTCGGAGCGCAGGTGCTGGATGATCGTGTCCGTGAGTTTTGTAAATACCTTTGGGGATATATTTAGTCCAAAGGGCATGGCAGTGAAGACAAATTTTGTCTTCTGCAGCCTGAATCCTAGGTAGGAGGAGAGGGGGCGACAGACTGGTAGGTGCCAGTAAGCATCTGCCAGGTAGAAGAGTCCTTATGTGTTGCAATGTCAGCATCAGGAACTTGTTGTTCTCAATGAACTTGTTGAGTGGAGACAAGTCTAGAATGAATCTGGGTTTGTCCGAGTCTTTCTTGGGAACACAAAACAGCCTTCCCTGGAATTTTGATGGACTTCGCTTTTCTCATTACCTTCTTATTCAAGAGTTCTGAGGTATACAGTGTTCTTCCAATAAGAGGGTGGAGTGTTGGAAGAATTTTGGAAAAGTGGGGTGGATTTTTGTTCCATTTCCAACCAAGTCCATTCGTAATTTGGCTGTGGACCAGGGATTGAAGGTTCAACAATCCCGAGTGGAAAAATCTGCCTCCTACCTGGAACCTCTCATTGTGTAGAGGTTCCTGAGGACTTGTTTCCATGACCGCGTCCTCCTCCACCCTTGGGGGGTTTCTGGAGGAACCTCTTTTTGGACTCTTACCTTTATAGGGCCAAAAAGGTGGTCGAGTGCCTTTCAAAGCCTGGAATAAACACAGGTGACTGGCTACCAGCTGTTGAGGGACCATCTGGAAGGTGGTTTGTGGCTGGGCTACCATTTGAGGCACCTTGGTCATGGTCACGGTCGGAAATTGTGCAGTTCTAATGATGATTTCCTCTTTGAGGACATGCCCCACTTTTGGAGCAGGTTCCCATTCTCCGTGGTGGCTTTGGTAATGACCTCTTGGACCATTTCCTGTGGGAAAGGGTCGATGCCCCCGGTACATGATGAAATCAGTTTCTAGGTTCGTGTTTCACCGTTGATGCGGCAAACACATGGTCTCCACCGGTCCTTTTTTGACTTGAGAAAAAACCTACATATCCATCCCAAGGGTGGGGCGTTACTAAAGGCCTGCACACATTTCTTAAGCGGTTCTGACGAGACAGGGAGGCGATAAGCTTATCTTACATCTCCTGTTCCCTCCTCAAGGGATGGTTTGGCAACTTTGGAAGGTTCTCGTTAAACTGCTGCCCTGCTATCTCCGGATCCAACTTCGAGACGGAGAAGGTTAGATGTACTTCTTTCCACTTCTCCTTGCAGGTGGGCATAGCTAGAGACATTTCTCTAGGATTGGGCTGGGTTTGCCCTCTTCGACTGCTCTTCTAACACAGTCTAGGGCCTTCCCCGAACGGGAGGAAGGTTCATGAGGTAGGAGCAATGACGGTTGGATGCTTCTTGTTCACTGCTGAGACTTTGGGGTTATTATATCCGGCCCCTTTCTGGGTCTTGGTAAGGATGGCTTGGGCCTTGTCATGTTTGAGGACAATGACCTCCTTCGGTATAGCCTCCTAGCGGGATGTATGTTCATCTCGTAGTCTCACGAAGCAATCTGGGTACGCTGGAAGCTGGGCCAGAATTGAAGCTCTTCAAGGGGATTGGGCCCCAACTTCTAGGAGATATAAAGCTTCCTATTCAACCTGGGCATGTGTTCCGTCTACCCCCAGGGGTTGGTTCGGAACAGTGAGGGAGAACAGATATTTCAAGGGGCTTAGTGGAGCCCCTGGAAGCACCAGGGCGTTTCCTTCCCTGTACCTCTCTTTTCCTCTCATTGAGATCTTGCTTATTCTCCTCTCGTTCCTTCCGGAACAGTGCCAGCATCCGCTGGGTCGACTCTAGGAGCCTTTCGCTCCTGCCGAACTGTCTAGCCAGTTGGGGCTGGAGAGGTTGACAGCATAAAATAATATGCCGGCACTGTGAACTGAGGTACTGTACCTCAGTCATCGTCGAAACAGATCCTTCTTTCTCCATGGGTGGTTGAACCACTCCTTATACAGGGCCTTCTTGCATTAGGTCCTGTCTGGTGTCAATGGACGCCTCTGACATCCGATCTTGGTGGATCTCCAAGCCTTGCAGTACCTGTTGATATCCGTGTCCACCGTCCGTTAGATAGAGGGAGGCTGGACCTGTGCCTGAGGCACAAACGTATTCGATTGAGCCTTACGGAACAGTAGGCACTTCTATATTTGTTAGGTATGTAAGGTCCCTGAAAGTTCTCTGGAAGCCTCATACTCACCTTTGTTGGGTTCCCTTGCTGTATCCCTTGACTCCATAGTGTCAGGGATGTCTTTTACAAAGCCGTCGGTCAGCAAGGTCAAGCGATTGAATTGACCTTTCGGGTCCCCGAACCTCAGGGATCCAGATACGATGCGGCAGGGGCACAAGACCCATGCATCGCATGCTCACTAAAGTTCTTACTCTTGTGGTTGCAGAACACCCCTGTACACTTTGCCATCGGCTCCTCCTGTAAGGGAGAGAAGGGTGAATGAGTATTAGGTTGTTTATATTATTGATATAATATATGCTAAAAATATGGGTTCCAGTACCTCAGGGATTCAAATACGATGCAGCAGGGAGCATGGGACCTGCACATCTTGTGGCCGTAAAAGGTCCTACTTTTGTGGTTGCAGAACAGGGCTGCACACTTCACCTTGGCCTCCTTCTGTAAGGAAGGAAAGAGTGAAATGAGTATGGGGTAATTTATCATACTGATAATTATTCACATATAGTAAATAGTAATCATTACTATTATAATTATAGCTTAGGATAGTAAGCTAGAAAGGAAATAGGAAAGACACATATCTGTGTTTCCTGTCCAGGCAATTGCTGTGACCTCCCTCAATATCAATATTCTAAAATTTCCTTATTAGGGAAATATACGATGGAATAGCTCTCGTACGTAGAGCTGGAGTCAGTGTATACTACCACTAACTCTCCCACAAGTGAATATTAATATTGTAGGGTAGAGATTTTTATATTCTGATGATCTAGGATACATCAGAATGTTGAAGGAATACTTCACTTCAACATTTGCTTAGTGGTCTCAACAATGGACTGTGAAAGGACACACAGAATATGTTGGAAAATCATACTACTGCATTTTATATACTGTAGTTTTCTAACTGCTGTATTTCTATACCGCAGGAATACTGGCTACTGTATTGTCTTATACTGTAGTTCTGCCCGCATACTTCTGGCTAGGCTAGTACCTGGCAGCACTAACCAACACAGAAAGAGAAAGAATAGATAGAAGAGCTACCGTATTATTATAGTTTAGGGTTGTAGGGACTACTGTCTCTACCACCTTCTTTCCAGAATGAGGTTTCAAATGGAAGGGGAAAGAATGTATTCATTCTAGCTTCCATCCAGCCACAATATCTGTTGCCGGCTGCACTACTGGTTACAGTGTTTGTGGATGGCAGTCCAAGAGAGGACTGAAGAATACTCAAAGTTGTAATAGGTCTCCCACCGGTAGCCATCATGGCCGGCACAACCTTTCCCGGAGCTTTGCTTCCATTAGGGGAAAGGTCAAAGCGGCAATCTAGCTGCCTTTGTAGGAGCCCGGCCGTCATCGTAATCAGCCCGGCAAGCAGGGAGATTGTAGAATACAGGCCACAGATGTTGTGACGGCCAGGCCGTCACTAAAGGACAGAAGGGGAAGGGAAAGGGTCTTATATTTTTGCAAAGAAAGAAAGCAGCAAGTCTGCCTCCCACTCTCAGCAGCAAAACAAGGAAACATAGTTTCCTATGCCGGCGCCGTCTTGGGCGGCAAAAGAATAACAATTCCTCAGCCTAAGACATTGCCGGATATAAGACATGTCTTCTAGACCACAAGGGAGAAGGTGGCACCAACTGTACTACCACTTTCAGTTGTGGACTAGGGAAGTCGGGCTTACTATGCCGGCAACTGTGAAACCGGCAGGGGAATGACTAATCTCCCATCGGTAGAGTTGCCGACAACAAGACTGAATACTCCGAGTTACTGTCGTAATTCAAAGCCGGGATACTCACCGGCAAAGAGGATAGACAGAAACACTATCTCAGTCAAGGCGGAGTACACTACTCTATGGCAAGACCAAAGATAGGGTTAACACCTAATGGCGGCACTCAGAGGGAAGGAAGAGTTTATCCTTAAATCTCTAAAAGAGATGAGTATCGAATTATGTTAGTAATTCTAGATGTACTATCTCCAATTGAATTAATAAAACGATACAAGAAGATACACGGGGATAACATTACTAAAGTATACTAAAACGCATTAGGCTCGCCTAACTCGAGTCGGGATCTCGGCTACGCTACGTCACCGAAGCCCTATCGTATACTATCGAAACATTAAACAGAAGAGGAAATATTACATGTGTAATCTTATCTTCACTAGTATAATTTGCCTAAATAGCTATAATTCATTAAAGCTAAATACCCGGGACGTCATACTACTAACTAAATAAAGCATTTATGGCGTACGACAGCGGTCCAAAATGGCCACCTCCGGTGATGTCTCTGCTCCACTAAACACATCTAAATTATGCTAATTCAACTGTGAGAAGGGAGCCAAAAATTATACACAGGAAAGACTAAATACTCAACTTTCCAGAGGATGAAGATGCTGGAGATTGCATAGTAATAATCTTTGAAATAGTAACAAAACCGAGAGTAGTTTGGAGATACACCATGCTTCATTCGCTACTACAAAAGGAATAGTTCGCCAGGGTGGTACGGGGAAGGGATCCACCGGGTAACCTTGATGACGGCTAACCTTCAATTTCCCCACTCTTCCCCCTCAAAGTGAAAACTCTATTTGGGGTGAAGATTGCCAAGAAATACGTCCCCTGATATTATGCGATATCCTTAAAAGTTATATTAAGGATACTCGCACCAGGAGTTAGAATTCTGGAAACCTGTGGTTAATTCTCTGGGAGTATCACTGAAGCCAAATATCCCTTAGAAAGCTGCCTTCCCATCAGGACGACATGGCTGAGCCCAAAAATAGGGTTACATTTAGCACACTACCCTGGGGAACACCTTCTTCATGACAGTTCCTCTCTGATAGAGTTTCACCTACTTCAACTTGAAAAAAAATCTATGAGAAACAAATGCTTGAATATACAATGGTAGCTCTCTTCTTAATCCCATATTATGAATGGTTTCAAGTATACCATATCTCCACGCAGTATCATATGCCTTTACAAGATAAATAAAAAAACAGTTACATGGGGCTGCTTGGAAGCAGTCTTCACAAATACAAGACTCAAGTCACATCAACACATCAGTTGTTGAGTGCATTTTTCTAAATCCACACTGGATAAGTGGTAAAATACCTTTCTTCTCCAGGCACCACACCAGTCTTGCATTGACCATCTTCTCCATGATCTTACATAAACAAGATGTCAATGAAATTGGTCAATAGTTTGCTGCTAACAACTCATCCTTATCAGGTTTTAAAAATGCTAAAACAATGGATAGTTCCTAAAAACTTGGATAACTATGATCATGCCATATTCTGTTAATAATGATTAAAATAAATAACTTGGTATTAACAGGCACATGTTTAATCATTGCATATGCAATTCCATCATGCCCAGGGGTTATAACATTGCACATAGCAATTGTGGACTCAAATTCCCTCTCGGTAAAAAGAACATTGTAAGACTCCTCCTTTCCGGTTGTAAAATTTAACAGTTTCTGTTCTTCAATGCTTCTATAATGATAACCAGGAGCGGTTTCACACTTGCATGATACAGAGGTGAAATGTTCAGCCAAAGCATTGCTAACATCAGATATTCCAATCCCATACTGACCATTTACCTTCAACACAGGTAGTGGGTTGGGGGTAAATTTGCCAGCTATATTTTTCACTTTCCTCTATACAGAATATGATGGTGTTCTACGATTGACAGAGGAAACAAATGATATCCAAGACTGGCACCGAGCTTCTTTCATTGCCTGACGGAACTTTGCTCTACATTTCTTATATATTACTAAGTTCTCCTATGTACAGTGCCTATGCAATTAAGATTTTCCAGAATTAAGCTTGAAGAAACATTAATGTAAAGAAATATACAGATGTATAAGCCTCAGATTTATGCAATCCACCAACAACCCACCATGGAAAAGGTAATCAAATGAGCAGAAGAATAAAATTAATAAAAGCAAATCAAACATCACTAAAAATAACGTACACCTTAATAAGAAATAAGACACTTACGTAATATTTCTTTTGAAAAGAAATTTCAAGTAGCTCTGGAATATGCTGCCTCTACATGTTCTTGAAGTGCTCCAATCACACTTTACCTGTTCCAAAAGAACAAAGATATCTATTATAGACAATATATGTACAATGAAATTAAAGAGAATTATTGATATCTGGTTTACATAAAGAGAATGCAAACCTTACATTAAAACGAAGTCTTGAGCAGTTCTAGAACTTGTATTATTTTACTTTAAGGGGAGAAATTGGCAGAAAACTTTGAGTTTTCGTACAAGTAATGATATAAAATTGGTTTAAAGATCACAGTATAAAGTACTGCACTATCACCATTGACTATTCAATCACTAACAATGCATCTAAAAAATCTAAATACAACTATGAATATCTGCTTATATTTTGTTTCATTCTAATTGTCAAATTATATTAATCATGTTCAAAAATTATACAAAAAGTATCTTTCAACAGCTGGGAAGCAAAGGAAAACGGAATAATGTCAATGATTAAAACTACTAGACACTTAATCCTGCTCTAAAGGCAGATACTGTATTGATGTAGAAATAAAGAACAATACAGCTTAATTTGTGTTCTGTTATTCAAGGTCAAATTATATAATGTTTTCATTTAGTTCATCACAAAAATACAAATGCCAGTACGTATCTATTCTTATTTCTTACTAAACAACTGAAGAGTTTTTCTTAGCTTCCAGCAAAACAGAAAGTCTAAAAAAGAGAAAATTAACTTACCACAACAAAGGCAGAAGTGGATGCTCAGCCTGTTTACAGATGATGTCCATTTCCACATTTTGTAGATTCAACATGGACAACAAACCAAATACAAATGCCTAAAATCCTTCAACTAACCTTATTAATTTAACCTAACCTTTCAAATACACTAAAGTTCTAATTTGGATAACCTAACCTGAGCCTTACAACATAATTATATCATAACCAACCTACTGCTACCTAAATGACGACTCATTACAAACCGCTGATTAAACTTCCATAATCCCTAATCAACTTCATTTTAGAAATGGTGCTATAAGGAACATTTCACTGGGCGACAAAGAAATTGATTTTTCCTCTGTCAAAATCCCTTTTTTATAGGAAATAATACTTAACGCCATTTCCCTCCCCAACCTCGCAACCCAACACTATCACCTTATACTAGATTTAATGTGCCAAACATATCTACAGTTTAGACCGATTTTTTAACACTTCTGGGCTAAAAATTTATATTGTGACTTATGTTAGTTTTATAGCCTTCTAAAATGCAATATTTTTTGTCAGTCACTCAACCAAGCCAAAGCGCATGCATAGCATTTTAAAAACCCATCAGCAAATCAAGCTGCCACTGCTAATTTATATTTTCAACAAATATTTGCCTTTTTGCAGTTTCCTCCGCTTCCTGGCCTATTGAACTATAGGTTAGGTTAGGTTAGGTTAGATAGAGGCTTAGGAAGGTTATACAGTATTAGGTCACATATCTTTTATGACTGAGACCCATAGGTCAAGTGGAAGAAGGGGACTGCAAATGAGACCAAATATTCGACAGAGCTGACAAGATCATTCCCATTGAAGACCTCCTTTTCCTCTATATATTCAAAATGCATTAAACAAACAAAAAGAACATTATAACGAAACAAACCATACCAAACCAATAACAACGGAGTTCTCCTGAAAACCTAAATACAAATGTATAAAAGCATGTGTTGTTAACATTAGAATAGAAAGAAAATATGAACGCTTATTGAAAATAAAATTCTTAACACTCACCAAGCACAACCATCTGTGAAGTTCTGTTTTCCACCATGAATGGAACCTTGAAGGCTTTCCTCAATATTTAAGAGTTGTAAAAATTGTCAGATTTTTTTTACTTAAAATATTATCTGTACAAAACTTTCCTTACAAGATATCAACATTCTAAATTTGTTAACTCAAAATTCAAAGTAAGCAGATATCAATATACCTATAACTTATTTTGTTTAAATAATATAGCCTGATTAATTCTGGAACTATTCTTCTAAATTTTTCTCATTAAATCAAATTCTGTTCAGCCGACAGGTCTACATTAAGCATCATCAACATATTACTTTAATCATTCAAATCAAGGATTATATCAAATCTCCTCTGACTTATTCAAATAAAAGACACAGAGGAACGCTTTGTGATCCTCTTATTATAATGAATTTCTACAATAGAAAATATAAAAAATCAAAATAATTTCACAGAGGAACAAGAGTGGATATCACACAGCAACAGTAGCAAACTAAAAATCAGGGAAAGCACTAAACAGATCCTAGATAACAAGCCTGACAGAACCTAGGGACTATCTAAACAACCTTCCTCCCCTATTTCTTTCCTCTGTGAAATGATTGAACAAAACATAATACATTAACATGTAAGTAGCTTTCAACTGATGGCATTTAAATTGAATCAGTGCCTTTGAATTTAAAGTATAATGTGCAATGCATCACTTTTCAAGTTACAAATTTCCAGATAGCAATAAACATTTAATCCAATACTGAAGATGGATTTTCTTAATTGAAAGTTTCAAGAGCATAACAATCAAATATTCCTTTGCTTAACACTAGTATTGAGAGCTTTTCCTGGTTGAAAGAAAACTTAACATTAAAATATATCGAGCCAAAGAGACATTTTTTATCCATTAACAGCCTTCAAAGTACCATCATATACAATGAGCCTTGACTACCATGCAAACTTAACTTAGTATAGATTGATAATATTAATGGTTAGGAAAACATGGTTCATCAATGTAAATAACATCAAATATTTGAAAATATCATCCAAGTAACATTGAAAATCAATGCAAAATTAATAAAAACATTGCCATATATTAAATAAGATATAGGAGTAGGCTAAATAATTTTGAATCATAATATCAAATTCATAAATATACAATATCAAATACATAAATGCCATATACAATATCAAATACATATTAACCACAAATGTATATTAAATACACAAATATGCATAATCCAGATCATTTGTGATACAAAACAATACACAAATAAGTATGCAGGAAAATGTTCAATTATAATTTTTATATCAATTGGATACCGTTTAAAACTTTTCGAAAATAAAAAATTACTCAAATAATAAGGACGCAACGCATATAAAAAATCCCTCAAATTATAAGGACGCGACGCATACAAAAAATCATCTAATGGATCCAGAAAGGATATCGTCCAATATCATACACAGAACAAAATTAAAAAATAATTATCCATGGAAAATCATAGATAACCTTTGGATAATGCTTTCGGCTAAGGATGAAAATCCTAGATAGCCTTCGCATAAAATTTTCATCAATGAGATAAAAAACAAAGATAACCTTCGGATCAAGTTTCCTTCTATGGTATCATAATGCGAGAAAATGGTTGGACAAAATTTTCATCTATGGTATGAAAATCTTAAAACTTGGATAATTTTTAGCCTTAGGTATGGAGTTCAAAGATAACCAAACCA
Organism: Palaemon carinicauda; assembly: GCF_036898095.1. NCBI lineage: Eukaryota > Metazoa > Arthropoda > Malacostraca > Decapoda > Palaemonidae > Palaemon > Palaemon carinicauda. The sequence continues at coordinate 28,520,825 of NC_090768.1, read as the reverse complement.
CATGATGAGATTTTCATCTATGGTAATTATTCCCAAGTTAAAATATACTAATAGCTTTTTACTTTTCAGAGGTAAAAGACTTTCTTATAGGAGTAAAAACGGTTACATGATCAAAAATAACATAAAAACCATATAAAACATTATCTAAATTCCCTATAGAAAACATGTCCCAATCTGTTAATATTTTTCAGGTTTTGCATTACTGTACTATTCTTCAAAGGAAATATCTCTAATTCAAGGCTCAAATGTATCATGGTGGCCCTACCTTCTGAAGAAAATCTGTAAGAGAGAAAAAAGAGAGTACAGTATTAACCAAAGCCAATAAAAGGATATAAACATCTATTCCTCCTAAGATAATTATATTAATGGACATATTACTTCTCTGAGTTAATTATCATTTAACTTAAATGAATAAATATTAGGCAATAATAAAATTCTAAGAATTTTGGTTTAATGATCAAGATGAAAAACTTGGAATTTCTATAGTACTTAATATCACCCTTATCGTTATAATGTACATGAATAAAAAAACTAAATGTCAAACAGTATCATTAGTAATTGTTCAAGTACTATAGAGAAGTAAGAAAGCTATAGAGAGAAAAATGTGAAAGAAAAATGTAAGGTAGCTGAGCCCAAGAGGGTGACTGACTGAAGGTGGGGTCAAGGAATGGATTGTTCATATGAAGAGAATAAGATAACAAATTCGTAGGTAATTTGTATTTTTCCTAACTATACAAACCTTAGCTATTTAATATGGGTAATTACTTTCGGCGTAGCTGGAATGACGAGCCATTAGAATTTTAATGAGGGTTTACTACCCCACCGCTAGTTAGCGGGGGCTAGGGAGGGTAGCTTACTACCCCCCCCCTCACACACACACCTGTGCTTGAGCTCACTTTGCTTAGAGGTAGGACTTCACGGGGGATAGGGTTGGCAGGCAAGTTTGATTAAATAGCTAAGGTTTGTATAGTTAGGAAAAATACAAATTACCTACGAATTTGTCATTTGTTCCGTAACTGAAATACAAACCACGCTATTTGATATGGGTGACTCAACCCTTAGGAATGGTGGCAAGTCCCAGCCAGTACTGGCTTTTGGCTTTGCCCGGGGACTCAGTATCTGAGTGTGTCAGCACTCAACAATAAGGAGTCCCTGCACCTCGCTGAAACCTTGCTGTGCAAGGGCTGCGGCCTACGTAAGCTGTGTGTGAAGGTATGAAGTGTGACTCGTCCTAGGAAGTTGACCTGTAGTCCTTTAGATGGAAACTTTAGGCTAGGACTCTCCGAATACCACCTCGTCAGGGTATGGGGACGTGACAGTATTAGCTTAATACTAGGAACACAAGGAAACATGGTTTACCTGCAGTGGTTTGAGGTCAGCTGTGCAGAGAACCCAGGATGCTGCTTTCCCCAAGAGAGGGGAGGATGAAGAAAAGAATAAGGGCCAGACAAATCTTTTCATTCATGCAGACTAAGACCGGGTAACAATGCCCTCAACCTTCTGCTACTTGTCCATTAAGGAGCCTGAGGTTTCAAACCAGCTGTTGTGCAGCCACCACAGGGCCGATAGAGAACGTATCGAGCCTCCTGTGGGTCACGTCGTGCAGGTAGTGGGCTGTGAAGGTCGTCTGACGTTTCCACACCCCAGTTTGAGGGACCTGCGTCACTGAAAAATTTCTCTTGAAGGCCAGGGACGTAACTACGCCCCAGATATCATGTGCTCTTGGGCGACGTGACGGAGGAGGGTCTGGATTCAGGGACAGATGGATCACCCTACGAATCCATGCCGAGATGGTGTTCTTGGTGACCTTTCTCTTAATCCTCCCAGTGCTAACAATGCTTGCATCTGGGGACGGACTGCAGCCGTTCTTCTGAGATGTAGCCTCAGACTCCTTACTGGGCACAGTAGGAGAAGGTCTGGGATATCTGTTACAGAACGGAGACTCAAATCCAGAAGGAGTAGAACCGAGCGTCCGGCACCCCCTGATTTTGAGTCTTAGCACCAAACTCAGGGACGAATTTGAACGTTACCTCCCCCCCATACCCTTGCATGGGTGAAGTCATATGAGAGACCATGAAGTTCATTGACTCGCTTGGCCGAAGCCAAAGCTAGTAAGAACACTGTCTTCCAAGTTAGGTGGAGAACTGAAGCCTGGCGTATTGGTTCATAGTGAGGTCTCTTAAGAGACCGGAGAACTCGAACCACGTTCCATGGAGGAGGTCTCACGTCCGACTGAGGGCAGGTAAGTTCATAACCTCGTATGAGTAGGGAAAGTTCCAGCGAGGAAGAAAAGATAATTTCTTTGAGCCTGAAGGCTAGACTTAAAGCTGAGCGATAGCCTTTCACCCCCGAGACTGAAAGGCGCATTTTCTTCCCGCAAATACACGAGGAACTCCGCTATTGCTGGAATAGTGGCATCGAGTGGAGAGATACCCCTTCCACGACACCAACCACAGAAGACTTTCCACTTTGTCTGGTAGACAGATGCGGATGTTTTTCACAAATGTCCAGACATCCTAATCGCAACTTGTTGCGAAAAATCCTCTCTCTGCGAGGAGATGCTGGATAGTCACCAGGCGTGAAATCGTAGGGAAGCTACAGCTTTGTGGAAGATGCTGGCATATGGTTATCTGAGTAGATCGTGTCGTGGAAAGAATTCTCTCGGAAGTTCCGTTAGGAATTGCAGAAGGTCCGGAAACCATTCTGCGTGATGCCATAGCGGAGCTATGAGGGTCATTGAAAAATTGACCGATATTCTGGTCTTGTTGAGCACCCTCCTCATCAGACAGAACGGGAGAAAGGCGTACACGTTGATGTTGTCCCACCGTTGTTGGGAGGCATCTTGCCAGAGCGCCTTGGGATCCGAGACTGGGGGAAGTACAATGGAATCTTGAAGATCAGCGCTGTCGCGAACAGATCCCCAGTCGGGGAACCCCACAAAGTCAGGACTTTGTTGGCTACTAGATGACACAAAGACCACTCGATACTCACTATCTGAGACGCTCGGCTCAGATTGTCGGCGAGCACATTCCTCTTGTCTGGAATGAAACGCGCTGATAGTAGAATCGAGCGGACTTCGGTCCATCTCAGTATCTCTACTGCAAGATGGGATAGCTGCTTCGAAAAGGTACCTCCTTGCTTGTTGATGTAAGCCACTACTGTGGTGTTGTCGCTTATCACCACCACAGAGTGACCTGCCAGGTATTGTTGGAACTGCTGAAGGGCCAACAAACCGGCCTTCATCTCAAGACGATTTATATGGAGGCACTTTTCTGATTCTGACCACAGGCCTGAGGTCTTGTGGTACAGAACGTGGGCCCCCACCTTTCTTTGAGGCGTCCGAAAACAGCATTAAATCCGGGGGGAAGGACGAGAAGATCCACTCCTCTTCGTAGGTTCTTGTCTGTCACCCACCACTGGAGGTCCGTCCGTTCCGCAGGACCCATAGGGATCATGACGTCCGGGGAATCGCAACCTTGATTCCACCGGGACTTGAGCCACCACTGGAGAGATCTCATCCTGAGGCGATCGTTGGGAACTAGACGAGCCAAGGATGAAAGGTGACCAAGGAGACGTAACCATGATTGGGTTGGAAGCTCTTCTCGACTGAGGAAAGGGCTTGCGACCCCTCTCAGCCTTGCTATCCTGTCGTCTGATGGGAAGGCTTTGTGGAGATTGGTGTCTATAATCATGCCTAGGTAAACCAGTCTTTGAGTGGGAAGCAGAGAGGACTTCTCTAGATTTACCATGATCCCCAGATCCTGGCAAAGTCCTAGAAGTTTGTCTCAGTGTTGAAGAGGGGATGACTCCGAGTCTGCTAGGACCAGCCAGTCATCCAGTTAATGGAGGAGACGGATGCCGATCCTGTGTGCCTACAATGATATTAGGGTGAACACTTCTGGTGAAACCCTGTGGTGCTGTGGAGAGACCGAAACAGCACCTTGAACTGGTACCCCTTGTGGTCTAGGCTGAATCCTAAATACTTCCTTGAAGACGGATGGACTGGGATCTAGAAGGACATGTTCTTCAGATCCAGTATACACATGAAGTCTTGCGGCTTCACTGCAAGACTGACCGTGTTTGCGGTCTCCATACTGAACGGAGTTTTCTTTAATCTGGACCTCTGCCCTAAGGGCCCGCCCCCTTGCTGATCCCATGGCAAGGGAGCTAAGTGACACCGGATTCGTCCTCAGGGGAGGTAGAGATGTTGTGAACGGGACGCGATATCCCTGACTGATTACGGAAATTGTCCAGGAATCGGCCCCGAGTTGCTGCCACCTGTCTGCGCAACCTTGTAGGCATCCCCCCACTGGCGGACATGCAGGGGGACTGCCAATCCTAGCGTTTTTGGTCTCGGCTGCCCCCTCTAGGATTGTTCCCTCCCCTGGAGGACTTCTTGCCTTTCTTGTCCTTGACTGGAAAGGGCTTAGATACCACTGTCTTCGCTGCCGTTGTCTTGGTGGGACGTGGCTGCTGGGGTGCTGGAGGTTTATAGGGCTTGAATGGCAAAGCCCTATGTAGGAGGGAGTCTTGGTGACTTCCTCCACCTCTTAGCAGCCTGCTCCACGTCCTTAGGCTCAAACAGGTTCGTTCCCATAACGGAAGAATGTCTGAGCCTGTAGATTTCGGTGCTAGGGGCCTCTCGGTATTGTCTTGGAGTCCTTTGACTCCCTCCTGGGAGGGATGAAGGACTCCAACAACAACGGAGGCAGGCTCTTCTCCACCCTTATTCGAGAAGACTTTACCGCGCGAGGTGGGGTTTCCCTCAATGGTGTGATGAGGGAACATCTCACCTCACGTAACTCTCCTAAGGACGGGAAATCCTCGTCCGAAGGGGAGGGAGAAAAGTCTGAGGGGTGAGGGTGCCTGCCTCCAAGACTTACGAGGAGACAGTTTCGTCCTCGGAGAAGTTACCGCGTCCGAAACTCCTCTTTTCCTCTTCAGGGGAGTAGATGCAGCCAAGGATTTATGGCCCAACTCAGAGAGAACAGCTTGTGCTACCGCTCTGATTTTAGCCCCAAACCAGGGCTGCCGGCTGATGGCTGTGCTGTCAGACACTCCCTCTGGAGGGGGAGTCGCCTGTAAGAAGAAAGAAGATAAGGAAGAAATGTCCCGGGATCTGGAACCTTCCCCCCCTACCGGCAAGCGCACTGTTCTGCGCTTGTGGGGGGGGGGGGGGAATGCGGTCCTGGCGCCCTTACCGCGCGTTGTCCTGCAGCCTCGCGCGTGGGAGGGTATTGGCGATTGCGCTGGGGAGCGCACTGGCGCTCGCGCGATGGGGAATACCCGGGGCTCACGCGCAGGAAACCGCTGGAGCGCTTGCGCGGGCGAGACTTCATAGAGTGCGCAGTAATCAGATTGACGTGCAGGATCAGAATGAAGAGCCCGTGCGGGCGAAAATAAAAGATTTTCGGCGCGAACTCGCGTACCAGAATGTTGGCACGCGTGCGTACGAGTTTGTTGGCGCGCGTACGAGTTTGTTGGCGCGCGAGCGGAAGACCATCGGAGCGCGCGCGCGCAGAAACTGTCGGTGCGTGCGCAAGACTATTGGCGTGTGTGTGCAAGACTATTGGCGTGCGTGCCCAAGACTATTGGCGTGCGTGCGCAAGACTATTGGCGCGCGCTCGAGAGACCATCGGTACCCGCGCGTGGCGTAAGAAGATCGTCGGCACTTGTGTGGATCGTCGGCACTTCCGCGTGTAAGAAGATCAGCGAGCGCGGGAAAGTAGCGGTGCGTGCGCGGGAAACCATCGGTACCCGCGCGCAGACGATCATCGGCGCTTACGCGCGAAAGAAGAGCGTCGGCGCTTACACGCGTAAGAAGATCGTCGGCGCTTGCGCGCGTAAGAAGATCGCCGGCGCTTGCGCGCGTAAGAAGATCGCCGGCGCTTGCACGCGTAAGAAGATCGCCGGCGCTCGTGCACACTTCATGCGCTAGTTGGTTGAAGGGTCAGCTGGCAGGACGATCAGAAACTGGGATGTGTACTTAAAAAAGGGCGGGCATCCCCTGATGAGGACCGTAAGCAGGTCTGCTTTAGAGTCCAGGACCGAAGTCCTTCGTTGCAGCGCAAGGTTGTGCTGGTAGATCGGTAGGTCAGCTGGCAGGACGATCAGGAACTGGGATGTGCCCTCTGGAAGGGCCAGCATCCACCGATGGGACCATAAAAGGTCCGTGTTAAGAGTCCAGGACCGAAGTCCAAAGGACCACGTTGCAGCACAAGGTAGAGGTCACTGGAAGTTCTGCTTGATTCTACGAGGCGTAGTCTCTATGAGAGACCTCTCCCGCAAACGAGAGAGGCGCCCTTTGTAGAAGAGACTTGAACACACTCGTGGTGACGCCCCTTAGGGCCGTTGGATCAGCAAGCTGATCTTATCAGGAACGATCCTCCGAAGAGGAGTCTCTATGAGTGGTCTCTCTCGTGAACGAGAGAGGTGACACTTCCTAGAAGAGACCTTTAGACACTCGTGGTGACGCCCCTTAGGGCTGGTGGATCAGCAAGCTGACCTTGGCAGTAGCAATTCTCTGAAGAGAAGTCTCTATGAGTGGCCTCTCTCGCGAACGAGAGGTGAACACTTCGTAGAAGAGACTTGCCAAGACTGTGCTCCACCCCTGAAGGAAGAGAAACTCAGCAAGGGGGGAGAAAAGTCTGGCCGCAGGGCAGCAACAGTAGTCGAAGGCGATGAATTTATTAAGATAAGGGGAGTTCTCCCTCTGAAGGGAGAAAACCTCACACCTGGGGAGGAAACCTCCCTCAGAAGGGAAGTTGTCCAACCCCTGGAAGTGAACCTCCATTAGCGTTCTAAGATGATCTGAAGTGCTGGCATGTTGTCACGGGAGAACTTCTAAGAGAAGGGAGAACGCCCATGACGACGTCCTCTGAGGGACGGCAGCGACACAAGAATCCTGAGGCATGAACAGGACAGCTCTGCTTCGTTGGCAGTCTTTAGTCGAACGAAGAAAAACTGCATAGTTAACTGGGAAAATAAAATTAAATAATTATTTTAACAGAAATTCCCTAGGGAGGAACTCCGAAGAGGAACCCCGAGGGAAAAACATAAAATAAGAATTAAGTATGCGCCCACCTTCCCCAGATGACATCCACGGGAGAAGGGGGGGATGGCGGAGTAACTGTAATAAAAACAGAAATATAACAGAATTATAATTATCTAATCATCTAAAAATATAATAGTGAGAACCACTGAACCCACGAAGGGAAGTGTTCCCCCCACGGAAAAAGCTGAAAAGTTAAAACACAATTATATTTCACTAAAAATAATTGAAACAAACAAACGGAATAGCAACCTAACCCGCAACGAGAAAGGAGCTACCGTAATAGTATGTAGTTGTAGTAAAGGTGAACGACCGAGTAGACAGAGACCGTAGTCAAGCTAAAAAAAGGCCACATTCCCTTCACTGAAAATCCAAGTTTCCCGTAGGAAAAGAGGAAAAGCGAAGATAATAGATGAATGAAGAGGGTCCAGGCGATGACAATTCCCCTGCGGCGGCAGAGTTAACGGAAATATGCCGACGGGAAGACCGATGGACCCGAGAGGGAGAGGTCGTTCCCAACGAAGAGGAACTGTGAGAATAGTTCTGCCAAAAAGGTCCAAACCATCTTCGGGATGGCTGAGATCATCCGATACTCTCACATATAGCTTTGAGCCCAACACCTCCCAACCGTGACACCTTTCCCATTCATCAAAGCAGGCAGCAATACTGGATGTAGAAACATCTGCCCAAGTGGCAATAACAGATATAGAAACATTCATGCCATAAAAAAAAGACATACATATATATGTAAATATATACACATATACATATGGGAAATTTTACTCATAGGGTTGGGACAGCAGCATGAAGAAAGTTTATAATATTAGGAGAAGGTTGAAGTAATATAAAGAGGAAGAGAAAGATGAGAGAGAGAAATTTAGATTAGAACTGGGGGAGCAATTTCCCCAAGTTCGAGAGCCCTCTCGCCCGTCACCAAGTTTCAGCACGGGAATAGAATGCCATGCTAAAGCTCAATGACTTCATCAAGGCATTCCCTCATTGAGAGGGCGTAAGAACAAGGATAAGCATGAGTTCTAAGACATATCGAATACCCTCCCTCACGAGGTATTGGTGACGTAACAAAGTATTTATTCAAACTCAGGATGCACAAGGGAAATGAATCTTACCTGCAGAGGGGTGAGGTCAGCTATGCTTCGGTCTTGCAGAGCTGATTCCCCATGGGAGGAGAAGGAGAGAGAAGGGAGCCAGACATTCTTTTCATTCACCCCAGACTAGCCCGGGTAACCTCAGCCCTCAACCCTCTGCTACTTCTCCATCAAGGAGCCTGAGGCATTAGATCACTTGTTGCGCAACCACCACAGGACCAATGGAAAAGGTTTCCATGCTCCTCTGGGTTACGTCTTTCAGGTAGTGGGCTGTGAAGGTCGTCTTACGCTTCCACACGCCCGCTTGTAATACCTTTGCCACAAAAAAATTCTTCTTGAACGCCAGAGACGTTGCAATACCTCTGACGTCATGAGCTCTGGGTCGGTTGGACAGAGATGGGTCTGGATATAGAGCGTATTCAATTACTATCCTTATCCAGGAGGAAATAGTATTCCTCGTGACCCTGCTGTTGACTTTCCCCGTGCTGACAAAAAGTGCTTGTACACGGGGGCGAGCTTTTGCTGTTCTTCTTAAGTAACACCTCAGACTCCTTACTGGACATACTTAACAGTTGTTCTGGATCTTCGGTTACAGAACAAGACTCTCTATCCGAAATGGGCCAAACCTGGAGTCCAGCACACCAGGATTTTGAGTCTTAGCTGCAAACTCAGGGACATAGTTGAGGATTACTTCCCCCCATCTCCTAGAGTGGGAGACATCAGAAGATAGACCATCAAGTTCACTGACTCTCTTAGCCAAAGCCAGAGCGAGCAGGAACACCGCCTTCCATGTGAGGTGGCGATCGGAGGCCTGGCTTAGTGGTTCATAGGGGAAGCCCTTCAGAGACCCGAACCACGTTCCAAGGGGGAGGTCTTAGTTCTGCCTGGGGACAAGTAAGCTCGTAACTACGTATGAGCAAAGAAAGTTCAAACGAGGTAGTGGGCCGTGAAGGTAGTCTGACGCTTCCAGACCCCGGCTTGCAGGACCTGCGTCACGGAAAAGTTCTTCTTGAAGGCCAGGGACGCAGCTACGCCCCTGACATCATGCGCCCTAGGGCGTCGTGACGGGGGAGGGTCAGAACTCAAGGCCAGGTGGATTACCTTACGGATCCAGGCCGAGATGGTGTTCTTGGTGACCCTCTTCTTCGTTGGCCCGGTGCTAACAAACAAGGCTCGCACCTGGGGCCGGACTGCAGCTGTTCTCTTCAAATACAACCTCAGACTCCTAACTGGGCACAGTAGGAGATGATCTGGGTCATTTGTTACGGAACGAAGACTCGAGACCTGGAAAGAGTCAAACCTAGGGTCCTGTACTCTCGGGTTCTGAGTCTTGGCAACAAACTCAGGGACGAAGCTGTACGTCACCTCCCCCCATCCCCTTGAATGGGCGACATCGTATGAGAGACCATGTAGTTCGCCAACTCGCTTGGCCGAGGCCAAAGCTAGCAGGAACACCGTCTTCCAGGTAAGGTGGCGATCCGAAGCCTGGCGTAATAGTTCGTAGGGAGGCCTCTTAAGAGACCTGAGGACTCGAACCACGTTGCAAGGAGGAGGTCTTACTTCCGACTGAGGGCAGGTAAGTTCATAACTTCGTATGAGCAGGGACAGTTCCAGCGAGGAGGAAATGTCCATTCCTTTGAGCCTGAAGGCAAGACTTAAGGCTGAGCGATAGCCTTTCACTGCCGAGACTGAAAGGCGCATTTCTTCCCGCAGATACACAAGGAACTCCGCTATTGCTGGTAGAGTGGCATCGAGGGGAGAGATACCCCTTCCACGGCACCAACCACAGAAAACTCGCCACTTCGCCTTGTAGACTCCTGCGGATGACCTGCGCAGGTGACCAGACATCCTTTCCGCAACTTATTGCGAAAATCATCTCTCTTTGAGGAGATGCTGGATAGTCTCCAGGCGTGAAGTCAAAGCGAAGCTACAGCTTTGTGGAAGATGTTGGAGTGTGGTTCTTTGAGTAGCTCGTGATGTGGAGGGAGTTCCCTCGGGATCTCCGTGAGGAGCAGCAGAAGGTCTGGAAACCACTCCGCGTGATGCCACAGCGGAGCTATCAAAGTCATCGAGAGATTGACCGATGTTCTGGTCTTGTTGAGGACCCTCCTCATCAGACAGAACGGGGAAAGGCGTACACGTCGACGTTGTCCCACCGTTGTTGGAGGGCATCCTGCCAGAGAGCCTTGGGGTCCGGGACTGGGGAGCAGTACAGCGGAAGCTTGGTGTTCAACGCCGTAGCGAACAGATCCACAGTCGGAGAACTCCACAAAGTCAGGACTTTGTTGGCTATCAGAGGATCCAAAGACCACTCGGTACTCACTATCTGCATCGTTCGGCTCAGACTGTCGGCGAGCACATTCCTCTTGCCTGGAATGAAGCGAGCTGTAAGTGATATCGAGTGGGCCTCGGACCATCTCAGGATCTCTACTGCAAGATGGGACAGTAGTTCCGAAAAGGTACCTCCCTGCTTGTTGATGTAAGCCACCACCGTGGTGTTGTCGCTCATCACCCCTACGGAGTGACCCGCCAGGACTTGGTGGAACTTTTGAAGGCCCAGAAAGACGGCCTTCATCTCCAGCAGGATTATGTGAAGGCACTTTTCTGATTTTGACCACAGGCCGGAGGCCCTGTGGTTCAGCACGTGGGCCCCCCACCCCTTGTTTGATGCGTCCGAAAACAACATCAAATCTGGGGAGGAGACGAGAAGATCCACTCCCTTTCATAGATTCTCTTCTGCCACCCACCACTCCAGGTCCGACCGTTCCGCCGATCCCATAGGGATCAAGATGTCCGGGGAGTCGAGACCTTGACTCCACCGGGACTTCAGTCGCCACTGAAGGGATCTCATCCTGAGGCGACTGCTGGGAACGAGGCGGGTTAGAGAGGAAAGGTGGCCGAGGAGACGAAGCCACGATTGGGCTGGGAGTTCTTCTCGAGTGAGGAAAGGTCTCGCGACCTTCCTCAGCTTGGAAATCCTTTCGTCTGATGGGAAGGCTTTGTGGAGATTGGTGTCTATGATCATACCTAGATAAACCAGTCTTTGAGAGGGCTGCAGAGAAGACTTTTCGAGGTTCACCACGATCCCCAGATCCAGGCAAACCTCGAGGAGCTTGTCTCGGTGGTGGAGAAGGGATACCTCCGAGTCTGCCAGGACCAGCCAGTCGTCCAGGTAACGAAGGGGACGGATGCCGGTCCTGTGTGCCCACGAAGAGATGATGGTGAAGACTCTGGTGAACACCTGAGGAGCTGTGGAGAGACCAAAACACAACACCTTGAACTGGTAGATCTTGTGATCTAGGCAAAATCTTAGGTACTTCCTTGAAGACAGATGGATTGGGATCTGGAAGTACGCGTCCTTCAGATCCAGAGTGCACATGAAATCCCGCGGTCTTACTGCAAGCCTGACCGTGTCTGCTGTCTCCATGCTGAACGGCGTCTGTTTGACAAACCCGTTCAGTGTCGAGAGATCGATGACTGGTCTCCAGCCTCCAGACGCCTTTTTCACAAGAAAGAGTCGACTGTAGAAGCCTGGGGACCCGTCCACGACCTCCTGGAGCGCGTTCTTCTCAGACATGGTCTGGACTTCGGCCCGAAGGGCCTGCCCTTTTGCCGACCCCATGGCAAGAGAGCTCAGCGACACTGAATCCGCTGTCAGGGGAGGTAGAGATGCCGTGAACGGGACGCGATACCCTTGAGAGATCACAGAGATCGTCCAGGCATCCGCCCCAAGTTGCTGCCACCTTGCCGCGCAACTCTAAAGGCATCCCCCCACTGGTGGACATGCAGGGGGATTGGCACCCCTAGCGTTTCCGGCCTCGGCCGGTACCTCTAGGGTTCTTGTTCCCCTTGGAGGACTTCTTGCCCCTTCTGCCCCTGGCAGGAAAGGGCTTAGACACCTTGGGCTTCGCTGTAACGGTTGTCTTCTTCGTGTCCTTGGCAGGGCGGGGCTGCTGTACTGCCGGGGGCTTGTAGGGCCTTGATGTCAGGGCTCTATGGATGAGGGAATCCTGATTGGACTGCCTCCACCTTTCGGCAGTACGCTCCACGTCCTTAGGCTCGAACAGACTCTTGCTGAGGACAGAAGAGTGTCTGAGCCTACTAGCCTCGGCGCCGGGGACCTTCTGATGAAACCTCTCAGCCACTGCGTCCCGACGCTTGAGGATCGTGTTGGCCCACAAGCTGGTAATCTGGTGGGACAGGAACTCGATGGTCCGAGTGCCCGAGAGGAGGAAGGTCTCCAGCGCTTTCCTGGTGCTTTCCTTGGACAGATCCTCGGACCGCACCAGAATGCCCAGAGAACCCAGCCAGATGTCTAGCCATGAAGCGGCCTGCATGGCGCACTTAATGACCTTCTCCTGACTCTGGATCTCAGTGGCCGAGAAGGACACGTGCCGGTTGGAGAGTCTCTCAAGAGAGACTCCACCTGTGAGGGCTTCCACGGAGTGGTGCAGGGGAAGACTCAGAGAAGGCTCCTCAAGGATCTCAAAATACCTCCTCTGACGGACTCGAGGAGGAGGGAGGAGCTTATACCCGGCACTCGACCTATTTGAGGAGGCAAGCTCCGCGAGTTGTCCCTCGATCTTCTCTCTGGCACTCTTCATCCCCTGAGACCAGGGCAAAGCTGCACTGGCCCTGGAGGGCTTATGAGTGCCAAAGATACGATCCAGGACTGTGTCCTGCCCATCACGAGGAGGGACCTCAGGATCCGGGATCCCGTTTAGACTCCTCATGAGGGACAGAACTTGCCAGAATGCATGTTCCGATTCCTGGCGCTCGCCTCCCGATGGACTTACAGCGAAGTCTCCTGACCCCAAGGGCTCTTCTTGGGGGGACACGTGGGTATCCTCGACCACCCTAGGCTGCTCCTGTCTGATCCTGGCCGACGATTTAGGAATAGTCTTAAGAGTCCTTAGATTCCCTCCTGGGAGGGATACAGGACTCCAAAAGCGAAGGTGGTAGGTCCTTCTCCATCTCAAGACGAGGAAACCTCTCGGGAGGGGGATAAACTTCTTCCATTGGTGCGATGGGGAAGACATCCTCTCCGACCGACTCCCCTGAGGAGGGGTATTCCTCCTCCGCAGGGGAGGGCGAGAAGGTCTGAGGAGTAGGAACCTTGCCTAAGGATCTGCGAGGAGATAGCCTAGGTCTTGGAGGAAGATCCACGGGAGAGACTCCTCTCTTCCTCTTCAGGGGGGAGGAAACTGCCACTGGTTCGCGACCCGAATCAGAGGCGGCTGGCTTAATAGCCCGCACAAGAGCTCTGAGGAGGGTATCAAACCACGGCTGTTGACTGACAGCGGCGCTGGCAGACACTCCCTCTGGAGGGAAGGGGACCGATGGATCCCTAGGAGGAGTTAACAAACGAGGGTTCGCCTTCTGGGCTGAAAAAGAAGAATCCCTAGACCTTTCCGGGGAGCGCCCCCCTTCTGGCGAGCGCGCTGGTCTGCGCTTACGGAGGGGGGAGCGCGACAAGGAATAATCCGCCTGCCGGCGGTCGCGCTGGGGCTCGTGAAGCGGGCCCGGCACAGGGTCGCGCGCGTTAGAGTAACGCGAAGCTGGAAGATCGCGCGCGCGCGCACCCGAGCGGGCGTGCAATGCTGAAAAATCGCGGTGGCGGGCTTAAAGTGATGGCGCGTTGGTGAAGGTGTCGGTGTACGACGATCAGGAACTGCCCGAACGCGCGGGCGCGCAGCGACCTGGTGAGACCCGGAAGGGCGCGATATGACAGGGGCGCCTGTGCGCGTGTCTGGGAGAACTCGCCGCGAAGGCGATAGAACTATAGCAGAATCCCGAAAGACCTGTGGGCGACGGTCGGGAGGGATCGCCTTATTCGCCTGCGAGGTCGTTAACCGCGCTGGCGATTGTTGGCGCTCATAGCGCGTATCCGGAACAGGCTGTTTCAGAGGCCGCGGGTTGCGAACGGCTCTATAGGGCACGATGAGTCCACAGGAACCTGTGGGCGCCTGTGCGCCAACTCCGGAACTTGTTGGACCGCGCCCGGTGATACAGGAACAGGGGGTGAACGCGCGCTGAGTTTTTCCCCCATAGGGCGCGGCGAGACCGTAGGAACCTGTGGACACCTGTGCGCCGACTCAGGTACCTTTGGAATCGCGCGCGATGTAACAGGAACTGGGGGGCGCGGCAGCGTTGGTAAAGGTGGGCGCGTGGGCGCCTTTGAGTGCTTGCGCGCTGCATCAGGAACAGTTGTCAATGGGCGTGGGCGCGCAGGGGAACCCTGGCGCGTAACAGGATCAGAGGCGCGAACGCCTACAGGTGAGCGCCGAAACGCTTTGTCAGCAACATCAGGAACAACAGCAACGGGCGCAGGCAGAGCCTTACGCTTAGAGACGAGAGGCGCAGTTTTGCGCTCAACTCCCTGAGACCCCGAAGGGCCTGGAGACTGCGCAGTGGCAGACTCAGGGGGCGCGTAAAGCGCATCAGCAGCCTTCGATGTAGATGGTTGAGGAGACCCTTGTCCCGAAGGACGACCATCCTCCAAAGGGGAACGCGAATGATCCCCGGAGAGGTCTAGGGTGGTAGCTGGCAGGACAGGAGAGCGGCGAGTCGTCTCCTCCGCAGAGGAATGTGGGGACGACGAGCCGAAGAGGCGCCTCCTAACCCCCTTAAAGGGAGAAGGAAGGCCTTATATGCCCACGAGGGGCCGTGGGATCAGCAAGCTGACCATCATAGGGCCTCCGAAGAGGCGTCTCTACCAGAGAACTCCCTCGAGAGGGAACCTCAGTGGAAGGAGAGACCGTAGGACTCAGCTCCTCCCTCGAAGTGTGTTCGGAGGGAGAGACAGAGCCTTCAGCTACCTCAGCCACAGGAACAGGTGTTTGGACAGATCGATGGGATTTTTCCGAAACAACTACGTCAACCGCAGACAGAGGATCTATTTCCGCTGTAGTTGACGATTGTTCGGCGGCCGCACCCCGTTTGACCATGTCAAACAGGGCTTCCTTGGAGGGCGAACCCTGTAGCCCCAAGGAAGCCCAAAGCTGAAAAAGATCCTTGTTAGACATAACTACCTCCTCCAGGGGGGGAGGGGCAGCCGCCTCGCTATGGTAGGCAGCGGCCTCTCCCTTACCACGGGATCGGTCAACAATATCAACATTACGGTCTACGCTACCGTTCGCCGGCCCCTCGGAATAGGCCGCCCGAGCGGGAGCTTCGGAGGAGGAAAGGGCGGCGGGAGAAGAAGACCTAGGATTTTCTCTCTCCCGAGAACTTTCGGAAGGAGAACGATCCCGTTTAGCCTTCTTCTTACGTCGCCGGGCAAACCTCTCCCACTGGGAGGTAGACCACTCCCTACATTCAATACACAAATTAGCACTATCACACCGTTGGCCCCTACACTGAGGGCATAAGGAGTGCGGATCCGTCTCCACGGCCGACATAAAGGTTCCACAAGGGCGGCCGGGAAGACCAGGGCAAGTGCGCATGATGATAATAGAGGCCAACTTCACACACAAACACTGCAAGAAAAAGCAAACAAAAATTATGGCAGTCAAAAGAGAGGAGAGCGCTGACAGGTCTGTCGTCTCTCCGAGCCAAAATTAAAGTGGCCGAATCACCAGTGTGTGTGAGGATGGAGGGGTAGCAAGCTACCCCCCCCACCCCCACCCCCCCCGCTAACTAGCGGTGGGGTAGGAAACCCTCGTTAAAACTTTATGGCTCGTCATCGGCTGCGCCGAAGTAATTACCTCATGTAAATAGCGTGGTTTGTATTCAGTTAAGGAACAAATAACAAATTTGTAAGTAATTTGTATTTTTCCGTGTATACAAACCTGGAGTTATTTATAGGGGTATACTTTCGGCGTAGCTGAAAGACGAGTCATGATAATTTTAGTGAGGGATAACTACCCCATCCACTAGTTAGCAGGTGAGGGGTGGGGTAGACTGGCTACCCCGCTCACTCACACCTCTCGGCAGAATAACCACTTTGCTTTATGGCTAGCTCCTCCCATAAAGAGGAGGGGCAAACCAAAAGAGAAATGATTACTTTTATAACTGTATATTTTGTTTGAGAACATATGCACTCTCATTCAAAAAATTATTACTGCTAATCAATGATAAAAAATTCCTTGGGCAATAATGTTGCGATTCGTCGCACATACATTATTCCCACAACCGAATTCGTTGCAAACGTTTCCTGACGGAAGAGATTATGCATGCGATAGCGCAGACGGGAAAGTACATATGCGTGCAAACGATCTTTCTCCCAACAAGGGCTATATACATCTTGCAATTAGAACTCTGTTCTATTGAGTTGTTAAGTTATATCCATTACTAAAACCAAGTTATTCAGTACATTACTTGGCTACTTTCCTGTAACCAGACATACAGCATTTACGTTCTGCCTCCTTATGGGCATTTCTTCCTTTCCCTCGATCGGAAGTCTTAGTCTCCTACAATGACTTTGGCTGGAAACTTCTCATAAGCATATCTGTTCCCTAGTAGGGAACATTTAATATAACTGCTAGTTTACCGCTCGAAGACGGAGAAATACGAACGTTTTTGTCCTAAGAAGGAGAAACCTCCTTTACGAAGATGAGAGAAATTGCGATTGGTATATACCTCCAAGGGG
Source organism: Palaemon carinicauda (assembly GCF_036898095.1). Lineage (NCBI taxonomy): Eukaryota > Metazoa > Arthropoda > Malacostraca > Decapoda > Palaemonidae > Palaemon > Palaemon carinicauda. The sequence goes on along the minus strand of NC_090768.1, from coordinate 28,504,078 downwards.
ATATACCAATCGCAATTTCTCTCATCTCATCTTCGCTTAAACTATGCCATTGCTGTTGCCAATTGTTATGAATAGAATTCCGAATTGCTGGTAAAGAATCATCACAAAGAATGGGAGTCCTTCTTGGTAGCAACTCTGCTGCAGCACTCTTTGCCAGTGAATCTGCCTCTTCATTTCCAAACACACCTACGTGTGCCGGAACCCAGCAATATCGAACTGTTATACCTTTTAGGCCAATAATTAAAAGCCACTCTAAAATCTTTAAAATTAAAGGGTTACTATAATTAAAACCTTCTAAAGCTTAAAGAACATTTCTTGAATCACTATAAATGGTAAAATTGCCCTCCTCTTTTAACGCTATTTTCTCAATTGCGGTTAGTATGCCATATAATTCAGCAGTAAATATGGAAGATACTGGAGGAAGTGCCCCTCTACGGTTAAAAGAAATTCTATATACTCCAAATCAGACACCAGCATCAGATTTGGACCCATCAGTATATATAAAAGTTGATTCCCATATGTTCTTCAACATGTTCCCTAATAAGAGACCTAGCTTCTAATTCAGTCGTGTTTTTTTTTTAACACCAATAAAATTTTTACAGAAAGATATCTCTGGCAATTTCCAGGGAGGGGTTGATGGTATCTTAAATGGAAGTACCTTACCTCTAATTTTATCAAGACTGTTTAATAACTGTTATACTCGAAAGCCATAAGGTTGAGGAGATTTTGGGAGCGACTCAAAGTATGTTGAGTTCCTTACAAGGCTTGCAGACTGAAAAGTTAAAGAGTTGGGGAGTCTTTGTAATCTAAACCAATACCGAATAACTGAAGACATGCGGTAATGGTCTAGAGGTAACTCTCCAGCATCAACAAGGAGACTTGGGATGAGTGAAGTTCTAAACGCTCCGGTGGACAATCTTATACCAGCATGATGTATTGAATCTAATATCTTTAATCGGCTTGGGGTGGCTGAGGAGTATATTTCACAGCCATGAAAAATTTTGGAAAAAATTAAGGCCTTGTATAATTTTAAAATAGTTTTACAGTCTGCCCCCATGATGTATGGGACAATACTTTTAAAAGATTCAGAGCCTCAAGACATTTAGCTTTTAACGCCTTTAAGTGTGGAACCCATGTCAACCTACGATCGAAAATCAATCCTAAAAATTTAGCTTCACATGGGATTGATTGATTGATTGATTTAAAGTTTTCAGGCATCCTGACATCTAAGGTCATTGACGCCGGTAACATTTAATTTATGTAAACAAAAATAAAAAATAAAATAAAATGAAAAATAAAAGAGTATTCAATTAAAATCATAAAAGTTGAATGTCATAAAAGTTAAATAGTTTTCAGAAGACCTGCTTCTGAAATAAATCTAAAAATGCCACTTGCATAGGACACATCATTCCCAAGAATCTTGGCAAGGATGAACCTGCCACCCTTACCTCGAGCCTCAAACAAATATCTATTCCTTAAGTTGTTATAATTGGGGCATTCGGTCAACAAATGCCTCACTGTTAGAGGTACTAAACAGTCGTCACAATATCGTTGGCGTTGGCCCTTCAGCAGAAACTCGTGTGTCAACCGAGTGTGACCAATACAGAGTCGACAAAGAGACGTCTCCCATTTTCGGGGCATCATATCATACCTCCCAGGAGATATGACATTTGTTACCTCTCGCATTTTATTCCCATCTAGGCTATCCCATTGCTGTTGCCATTTATTGCAAACCAATTTCTTGATGTCAGGTAAGAAATCATTACAGGGAATGGGATACCTTCTTGGCAGCAACTCGGATGCAGCCTTCTTAACCAGTGAATCTGCCTTCTCATTCCCACACACACCTACATGTGCTGGAACCCAACAAAATTGAACTGTTATACCTCTCCGTCCAATAATAAAAAGCCATTCTAAAATCTTTAAAACTAGAGGGTTATTAGAATTAAAAACTTCTATAGCTTGAAGGACACTCCTTGCATCACTAAAAATTGTAAAATTACCCTCCTTCTCTAACGCTATTTTCTCAATAGCGGTTAATATGCCATACAGTTCGGCAGTAAATATGGAAGCGGTCAGAGGAAGTGCACCTCTACAATTAAAACCATTACTATGTACTCCAAATCCAATGCCAGCATCAGATTTGGAGCCATCAGTATAGATAAAAGTTGATCCTCTATGTTCTTTAACATGTTCATTAAAAAAAGACCTGGCTTCTAGGTCTGACATATTCTTCTTATCTCCAATAAAATATTTACAAAAAGATATCTCTGGTAACTTCCATGGAGGCGTTGATGATACCTTGAATGGAAGTACCTTACTTCTAATTATATCCGGACTGTTTAATAATCGTTTCACCCGAAAGCCATAAGGTTGAGGAGATTTTGGGTGCAACTCAAAGTATGAAGCATGTCTTACAAGGCTTGCAGTCTGAAAGGCTGGAGAGTTAGGGAGTCTTTGCAATCTAAACCAATACCGAATAAAGGAAGACATTCGATAAAGGTCTAGAGGTAACTCTCCAGCATCAACAAGGAGACTTGGGATAGGCGAGGTTTTAAAAACTCCTGTAGACAATCTAATACCTGCATGATGTATCGAGTCTAATATTTTTAATTGGCTTGGGGTGGCTGAAGAATATATTTCACATCCATAACTAATTTTGGAAAAAATCAAGGCCTTGTATAATTTTAAAATAGTATTGCGGTCTGCCCCCCATGATGTATGGGACAATACTTTTAATATATTCAGAGCTTCAACACATTTAGCTTTTAACGCTTTTAAGTGAGAAACCCATGTAAGCCTACAATTAAATATCAAACCTAAAAATTTAGCTTCACTTGCACATGGTATCCGTTGACTTTCATATATATATCTGGGTCTGGATGTACTCCCCGGATACGACAGAAATGTACAATAGTAGTTTTGCTTGTTGAAAAATTAAACCCATTCATATCAGCCCACTGGATAATTTTGTCCATTGCAAAATGTAGTTTTCTCTCAACCATTGCCATTCTAGCTCCAGAAAATGATATGGAGATATCATCCACAAATAATGTTGAGAGAACATCCCAGGGAATGACTGTAGATGTCCCATTAATTGCCAGTGGAAACAGGGCTACACTCAGCACACTACCCTGAGGAACTTCCTCTTCCTGACATTTACTCTCTGATAGAGTTTTCCCCACTCTCACTTGAAAAACTCTATGTGAAAGAAATGATCGGATAAACAGTGGTAGCTCCTCTTTCAATGCCATTTCATGAATGGTTTTAAGTATACCATATCTTCATGTGGTATCATATGCCTTTTCAAGGACAAAAAAGACTGTCACATGGTGCTGTTTGGAAGCAAAGGCTTCACAAATAGAAGACTCAAGTCGTATCAACACATCAGTCGTCGAGTGCATTTTTCTGAATCCACATTGAATCGGTGATAAAATACCCTTCTTTTCAAGGTACCACATCAGCCTTGCATAGACCATCTTCTCCATGATTTTACATAAACAAGATGTCAATGCAATAGGACGATAGTTTGCTGCTAAAAACTTGTCCTCACCGGGTTTTAAAAAGGCTAAAATAATGGCTAGTTCCCAAACACTTGGGTAACTATGATCATGCCATATTATATTAATAATGCTTAAAATAAATAACTTTGTATTAAAATATGGATTTTCATTATAAAATGAAATTTTATTGCATACTTACCGAACAATTATACAGCTGTAGGTTCCCTACGACGGCAAACAATAGATTCAAAACTACCGCGGTGGCGCCGCCATCGCTGATGTAGGTGACGTCATCTTCCTCCACTCGAGAGAGCTATAGGTACAACTGTCCAGGTAACATCAATTCGTTCTGCCCAGCCATCCACTAGTGGGGACGAGAGGGGGCTTTAATTAGTAATTGTTCAGTAAGTATGCAATAAAATTTCGTCCATTTTTATTGCAGTGTCCTACCGAACAATTATACAGCTGATTACCCATTGCAAGGTTGGGGGGCTGTGGATGAAATTACTACTTCAACAAAAACATATGATTATTGAAAATAAAGTAAGCCAAAAAGCACTGTTAGTGCATGTTGTACCTTACCTTTTAACAGAGCTACTGCAGGAGAATACTGCCTCTGGTCAGTGCTCATCTTACATAGTAGAGGACTTGGAATATGACCAATGGGTGCCTCTACATGGAGTGGAAGATCCTCGTAGTCATGGTGTTCACCGCTGACTCAACGAAGATACAATAAAATATTGCCCTTGCCCTGGGCTAAGACCAGAAAATAACCAACATGAAAAAACTGTCACCTACACCAAAATAAAAACCTTTACCCACCAAAACTAACACTAAAATGACTGGTGAGTACTCCAGGTACATTGTACCCCCAGACTTCCCTTTAACTCGTCAACCTTGATACAAGGTGAAACATACGTTAATAGAGGGATTTAGACCTCCAAAAGGTACTTCGCAGGATAGCAGATAGCGACAAGTTGTGTCGAAAAGAGAGAAAAGTCGCTACCGGTCAAACTTCGTGTGCTTTCACTCTCAATAAAGGAAACACTGCGTCGTTAGCTTGAGAATGTGCTTCCACAATTAATTCTCTCAGAAAAAAGGAAATAGCGTTTTTCGAGAGGGGACGAGAGGGATTTTTAACAGAGCACCATAAACAATTTGACTGACCTCTAATTTTCTCTGTTCTGTGGATGTAATATCTTAATGCCCGTACGGGACATAAAAGTCGTTCTTCTTCTTCCTGGCCTATCAAGTCTGTCAGGTTTTTTAGAACAAAGTTACGTGGCCACGGATTAGAAGGGTTTTCATTTTTCGCGAGAAAATTGAGTTCCACAGAGCAAACTGCATCGCCTTGAGAAAATCCCACTTTTTTGTCCATTGCGTGTAGCTCGCTGCCTCTTCTAGCTGATGCCAATGCAACTAAAAATAACGTCTTCTTGGTGAAATTCCTCATAGATGAAGAGAATAATGGTTCAAAGGAGGACCCGAAAGCCATTTAAGAACTATATCGAGATTCCATGCTATCGAGCCCTTTGACGATTTGGAAGTCTCGAATGATTTAATTAGATCGGAGAGATCACTATTCGTGGATAGGTCTAGTCCTCTGCGTTTAAAGACTGAAGCCAGCATCGCTCTGTATCCCTTAATAGTCGAAGGCGTTAAACGCTTAACATCCCTTAAGAAAAGAAGGAAATCAGCTATTTCGTTCACAGATGTTTCAGAAGAAGAGACTTTAGTCTGTCTAAACCATCTTCGAAACACTCACCATTTAGACTGATATAGTCTGTTAGAAGAAACTCTTCTACAGTTCGCGATAGCTTCTGCAGCTCGTTTCGAAAAACCTTTCACTCGGACGAGACTCCTGACAGTCTGTATCCTTTTAGTGCCAGAGCGGATAATCCTTGGTGGAATCTTTCGAAGTGCGGTTGTCTGAGTAGACATTTCTTTAACGGAAGAAGTCTGGGGAAGTTTACGAGCAAGTCAAGGAGATCTGGGAACCATTCTTTCCTTGGCCAGAATGGAGTGACCAGTGTCAGAGAAACATTTTCGTGGAATGCCACTTTGTTCAGCACCTGTCTTATTAGGCCGAACGGGGGAAAAGCGTACGCTTCCAGGCCCAACCAGTCTAGTAACATTGCATCGACCGACCATGCAAGAGGATCCGGGACTGGGGAGCAAAACAGCGGAAGGCGGTTGTTCCTCGAGGTTGCAAAGAGATATATCATCGGTTTTCCCCAAAGTTTCCACAGGTCTAAGCAGACCTTCACATCGAGAGTCCATTCTAATGGCAGTACTTGATGACGACGACTTAGTTCGTCCGCCAACACGTTCATTTTCCCTTGAACAAATCGAGGGATCAGCGTAACCTGAAATTTTTCTTCCCAAAGAAGCAGATCTTTTGCAAGATTGTAGAGGGTGAAGGAGCGCATTCCCCCTTGTTTCCTGATGTAGGAAAGTGCTGTTGAGTTGTCTCCGTGAACTGCTACCACCTGTCCCGTCACGAGATGAGAGAATGCCTGAAGTCCCAGAAACACCGCTAAGAGCTCCCTCACGTTGATATGAAGAGAGCGCTGCGTTTCCGACCATTCCCCCGACGTTTCGTTCTTCCCCAACAGGGCTCCCCAACCTACGTTGGAGGCATCTGAAAAGAACTGTAGGGTTGGGTGGAGCAGATGAAGAGAAAGACCCTCTACCAGTCTTATTTTTGAAAGCCACCACGCAAAGTCCTCCTTGATTTCGTCTGGAATCGGGAATATTGTCGAGTACGGTTGACTCTTTCTGCACCATAAAGCTTTCAGAAAGAATTGCAGGGGCCTCATGTGCAGCCTTCCGAGTTTGACAAACTGTTCCACCGAAGCTAGTGTTCCTAACAGTCTGGTCCAATGGTTGGCGGAACAGGACTTGTGGTCCAGGCAATCCTGAACTATTTCCAGACACGACTGAACTCTCTTTGGTGACAGAAAAGCCCGAAAAACTCGAGAGTTCAGTCTTCCCCAAATAGGGAATGTTCTGAGAAGGAATTAGCCGAGATTTCTCCTCGTTTATAAGAAGGCCTAACGAGTGAGTTAATGAAAGAGTCCTCTTGAGATCCTTCCTGCACTGACTTTCTGAGGAGGAGTGGAGAAGCCAGTCGTCTAGGTAGAGTGACACTGATGCCTAGGAGGTGTAACCACTTTCCCAGAGGAGTCAACACTCACATAAATACTTGCGGTGCTGTTGAGAGGCCGAAGCAAAGAGCTCGAAAATGGTAGATCTTGCTCATGAACACAAACCGAAGATATTTCCTGGAGTTCTGATGAATCAGAATGTGGAAATATGCATCCTGCATATCCAGGGATACCATCCAGTCCCCTTTATGAAGGGATTCCAACACTGAACGAGTCATTTCCATATTGAATTTGGTCTTCTGGACGAACAAATTCAGTGCGCTTACATCCAGTACGGGCCTCCAGTCCCCCGATGACTTGGGGACTACGAACAGACGGTTGTAAAACCACGGGGATGGTCTGTCGCTTATCTCCTCTATGACCGCCTTCCGTACGAGAATCTCTATTTCTCAGGTTAAGGCTACAAACTTCTCCGAGCATGGAGAGTAGGAATGGAGTGACCGAACCGGAGGACTTGTGTCACCCAGGGCTCTGCCCCTCTGCGACTCCATTCCTCCCAAAAAAGGCTCAAACAGCCCCCTACCGGCGCATGAAGGATTGAAGAATCACTTGGATGATTTCGTGTCAGGTTTGGTCGAGGACTTGGTTGGGTGTCGTAAATTAAATCGAGGCCTGACGAACGGTCTAGACCTACCCCCTCGAAAGGGTTTCTTCTGCAAGGGTGATACCGAGGTGGTAGTCGCCACAGTCGAGGGTTTAACCCACTTAGAAGACTGTGCAAGCAAGTCATTAGTTAATCTTGGTAACTATTTCTTCTGGAAACAGATCCTTGTCGAGAGGAGAAAACAAAGGGCGGACTTCAGAGACGAAGCGACTCCTTTCGAAACAAACGAACACCAGAGCTGTCTTTTCTTGAGAGTCCCGAATGCAGAGAGAGAGGCCAGTTCATCGCAACCATCCCGAACTGATTTGTCGGCACATGACAAAACCCCAAGCCAGTCCGATGCCAGGTCTTCCTGAAGAGTAGAGCAATCCTCTATTTTTGTAGCGAGAGCTCCGATCATCCAGTCCAAGAAACTCATAATTTCTAAAATCTTGAAAATATTCTTCAGCAAATGGTCCAACTCGAGCGATGTAAAGAATATTTTAGCTGCTGCAAATGCGGATCTCCTATTCGCATCCACCAAGCCAGAGAAGTCCCCCTGAGAGGAGGCAGACACTCCCATAGAAGGGACTTCCCTGGTTACGTAGTACTGTACCTATACCTCTTCTTAATAAGTTTCGGCGGAGGATAGGCGAAAGTTCCTTTCCCAAGATCTCTCTTGACCTTCAACCAATCTTCTATATCACGAAGCGAATGTTTAGCAGCCTTGGAAAGAACGAGCTTCGGGAGAAGAGGATCGACATTCTTCCTTCTCATCAGGAAAATGGAAGCAGGCGATCTAGGAGCGGCTGCTACGAAGTAATCCGGGTACAGTACATGTCGAGAAGGTAGCGTAAAAGCTTCGAATAACACCAGAGGAATAGTGTCCGTTTCTAAGTCCTCCTCGTCATTCGAAGAGATAGGCGATAGAGACGGTTCTTGATTCGACTCGTTGTTCTTCGTACATCGTTTATTTTCTTTCATTCAGTTCATCAGTTCTTGCAACTGTCAACGTAACGGAACTAGATTCTCTTCTAGTGTTGAAGTCGAAGCAAGTGGAGTCGTGGATTTCGACACGATCGCCACCAGAGGTGTCGCGCCAGTCGAATTATCTGTCGCATGCGAAGTCGAAGGACAAGGTTCGACAGCTTGATGAGTCCAAGATCTCGATGAACTCAGAATCGGTCGTTCCACAACCGAGTCGAAGGCAGCTGTCGCCGTCGCAAGAATACGAAGCGAAGTCCATGTAGCTACGCTACACGACGGGCGAGCGATATCTACTATATTCCTTTTCACAGGAGGCGAAGAGAACACCTCTTCAGTCGAACGTCTCTTCAACAGACGTGAGACTGAAGAATCACGCCACTTACGACGTCTAACCGAAGGCGAATCACTTGACTTACGTCTTCTAACCGGGGGTGAATCACTCGACTCTGTCGATAACTGGTCACCAAACGAAACACCTTTCTAATGGAGTTTAGTCAAATCCTGCTGTCGCACCACAGGATCAACTGAGGAAGCGACTGTCTGTGGGTAAACTCCAACAGTCTCCCTTGGACCTGCTGTATGTCTTCTCCCCGAGGCGGCAGAGCGGGACAGTGACCTTCGTCTAAGAGAACTATCGGGCCAAACAGCCACCCCCTCCGATTGCACTGAACTGACACTTTTCACTACACTAGAAGTCTTTCCTAAGAAAGACTTTACAGATAAACCTAACTGCATTACCGTATTAGCTAATACATCAAATTTATTTTCAAATTTAGATTCGAGACTGGCAATGGTGTCAGGAGAAACTCCACGGGAAGTTGGCAAAGGAGTTACAGGAGCAGGAGAAGGAGGACTCAAGATCGGAGACATAAGAGGAGAAGGAGAAGGAATAGGAACAAGTGTTTCGATAGACAAAACAGAAGAGGCTAAACTAGACTTATTTTCAGCTCTAAGAGCCGCCTTCCTCTTCCTATCCTTAATTACTTTCCCCAAGTGAGAAACAAAAACTTTCCACTGTTGTTCACTCCAATCCTTACATTCATCATGAGTAGATTCTTTAAGAGCACTCGCAACCCCTACACTTAATGCACTTCGTGTGCGAATCATAAATTAATTTAACTAACCTAGTTTTGCACCCTCCGTCACAAAAACTAACTACTGAAGGACTAGAGTCCGACATGATGGTATGACCACAAAATTGTAGAAAAGAAAATTCAGCTTCAATCCTACAACAAAGAGTTTGAATACTTCACCGATATTGGAGAGATAATACTTCCCAACAAATGAAGAAAAAAGTCTGCACCGACCACCGATGTTCACCAGAAGCCGGCAGAGAACGAATTGATGTTACCTGGACAGTTGTACCTGTAGCTCCCTCGAGTAGAGGGAGATGACATCACCTACATCAGCGATGGCGGCGCCACCGCGGTAGTTTTGAATCTATTGTCTGCCGTCGTAGGGAACCTACAGCTGTATAATTGTTCGGTAAGACACTGCAATAAAAGTTCATGTTTAATCATTGCATATGGAATTCCAACGGGTCCAGGGGCTGCATTGTTGCAATGAGCAAGTGCGGAATCAAATTCTCTTTCAGTGAAAGGAGAATTATACGACTCTTCCCTTCCTGTTGCAAAATTTAAAATTTTCTTTTCTTCAATGCTCCTATACTGGTGACCAAGAGCTCCTTCACACTTGCTGGATACATATGAAAAATGATCTGCCAGGGCACTGCTAACATCATTTGCTTCAGTTACATACTGACCATTAACTTTCAACACTGGTGGTGGGTTGAGGGTGAATTTGCCAGCTATCTTTTTTACTTTCCTCCACACAGAAGATGGTGGCGTTCTCCTGTTAATTGAGGAAACAAAAGATATCCGTGACTGGAGCCTTGCTTCTTTCATGGCACGACATAACAGTGCTCTACATTTCTTGTATATAATTAAATTCTCATCAGCTCGGCGTCTACACAATCGTGTTAAGAGATGATCTTGTGGCTCTGTGCTGGGCAGTTAGTTCTGAAGACCACCACGGGACTGGTCGTCATTTGAATAACCCTGTTGTTTTGGGAATTGAATTGACTCCTGCTGTATGGAGAGCTCCATTCAGTAAGTCTATGGCATCATCAATATTTTCAAACTGTTCTACATTTCCTTCAACTTCACTTAGCTCATAAAATCTATCCCAGTCCGCCTTACCAAGATTCCATCATGGAGATCTTTGTAAAGGTGGACCATTGTTGGTGTTTATAATGATTGGTGCATGATCACTAGTATGCCAATCATCTAAATTCCTCCAATTGAAATCAAGGAGGCAGTTAGAGCTTGCAATTGAAAGGTCGATGCATGACAAGGTACCCGTCTGAACAAGGAAGTGTGGGGGCTCTCCTGTATTAAGGAGTCCGACATCCTCATTTTCCACAATTGATGATATAAATAGAGAGAAAACCAAAAGTATGAAAATTGGACGCCAGAGAGAGGCCTTAGAAATACAGCTATCAGAGGGAGAAGTGGAACAAGTCAATGAGTTTAAATATTTGGGAGTGTTTTTCACAGCAGATGGAAAGAGCAATTCAAGACCGAATCTCAAGTGGCCAGAAAGCTTTTGGAAGGCTAAGAAGAATCTGGAAAGATAGAAATATATCCATTAAGTTGAAAATTAGGCTATTAAGAGCAATAGTAATCCCCACAGTGATATACGGTGCTGAATGCTGGATACTGAAGAAGAGAGAAGAGAAAAAGTTGTTAGCCTTTGAAATGAAATGTCTGAGAAGAATCTGTGGTGTAAGATGGGAGGACAGAATTACGAACGAGAGAGTGAGAGAAATGGCTGGTGTTGAGGACACAATTCTGATTAGAGTGGAAGATATTCAGAGGAGATGGTTTGGGCATGTACAGAGGATGAAACAGGACAGATGGCCAAAGATAGTGCTTCATGGTCAAGTGGCCGGAAATAGACCGAGAGGACGACCAAGAGATACATGGGTGAAAACCTTCAAGAAAGCTAATAGAGGCGAGACATTTCAGCAGCTGGCACAGATGGCATTGAATAGGAGTCTATGGAGAGAATGGCGATATCAGATGCAGGACCCAACCCGGAGAATTCCGGACGGGATTTAGTGAGTAGTGAGTGAGTGATGATATAATATTGCCCCTGGTGTTTGCTAAAACATCACCCCACAAAGGATGTCTACCATTCAAATCTCCAAGTAAAAGAAAAGGTTGAGAGAGCAATTGAATCACCTCTACTAAATCATCATACGATATGTTATCATTTGGAGGCAAGTACAGCGAACAGATTGTATATTTTCTCCCTATATCAATCTGTACAACCACTGCCTACAGAGGTGTATGGACAGATAAAGGTATTTGGAGAACATCTCGACGAACGTATATGAGACGTCCGCCATAGCTCCCTACTCCATGATCATAAGGTGTCCTATAGCTAATATATTTGCGAGGACAAGGGGTATTAACATCAAGCTTGCTCTCCTGTAGACTTACAATGGTAGGACGCTGGTTGACTTTATCCATTTTCCTCTTAAGAGGTCTGGAAGCTTGACGCCAGCCTCTTTTAGGTACTGCGTCATCCGAGGATGATGAAACCACCTTAACCTCACCTTTCCTATGGTGAAGGTGAACGTCCTGTGAAACGTCAACAGGTACGCTCGAGGGGATGTCTGCTCGGAAGCTAAAGCCTCTCGTTTCCTTTCGTCGTTCGACATTCCTTCTCCCAGGGGTTGGGGAGCTTGGAGAGGTCTAAGACTAGGAGAACGAGAGGCCCAAGCAGGCACACCCTCCACTGCACTAAATAAATTCACTGCATTTCTAGCACTGCCACATTTTAACTGCTTCACATCGGACATTAATTGCATTCTGTCCGCAGCGAGCGATTCAATCTTTGCGCCCAGAGCTTGAATAGCCACCCTCATATCCTTAAGCGTAGGCTCATTAGCAGTAACAGTAGTGGGATCAGAAACTACCACTACAGGGGAAGGATTAGGTTCGGTGACACGGGAAGAGGAAAGTCTTTGGGAGAACGAGAAGAACTTCGTCTCAACCTATCTCTTTCTAGTTTACGAGTATAGCGGTCAAACTCTAGCCACTCACTCTCAGATAAAAGAATGCATTCGTCAAAACGATCACCCAACTCACATACTTTACCTATGCATTTAACAGAGCGAATGGGGATCAATAGAGGCCTTAGCCAACCGGGTCTTACACCCACTAACACAATCTAAAAGTTACAGGGGGGGGTGGCCATTTTGAATATTTATAAGGGAGATCAACAAGCAAGGGTCAAAATATCAAAATCCAAAAGTAATTCAAGAATATCCAAAAGAAAATCCAAACAAGCGAGAGTCAAAACCAAATTATTGTACATCACCAAAGTAAACTGCAATAAATCAGGTAAATAGCGAGTAGAGTATCCAACAATGTCGCCGCTAGCGGCGGCAGGGAAGATCTGATGAATCATGGAATGGTTCCAGGTACCTCACTGGAGGGCGCGCAGGTGGTACACCTGGCTATCCAATCACCGATTGGCGTGAGTTTTCAATTTTCTGCCGTGACGTCAGGGACGTAAGCTATATATATAACTACCGGGTAAGTTATATGTTTAAAATAACGGTGCACGCGCGCGGGAGAATGTTAGCGAGAGAGCAATAGAATCATGGCGAGCGCGCGGGAGAATGTTGGCGAGCGCGCGGGAGAATGTTGGCGCGCGTCCATAGGCCAGAGAGGGCGCGCGGGAGTGTTGGCGCGCGTCCGTAGGACAGAGAGGGCGCGCGGGAGTGTTGGCGCGCGTCCGTAGGAAAGACAGTGCGGGCGGGCGCATGGCACGCGCACATCTCAGTGTCTGCGAGCGGGAGAAAGATGGCGCGCAGGTGAGCGCACCTGTTCTGGCGAGCGCTGGCGCGCTGGTAAAAGTTGGCGCGCAGGTGAGCGCGGCAACGTGGTTGTCGCCTCACCTACAGACTTGTGCGCTGGAGAGTAATGGCGCACAGGTTTCTGTTGGCGCGTTGGTTGGCGCGCAGGTGATGAAGGGCGCAAATGTTGGCGCGCAGGAGAGCGCTGGCGCACGGGAGGGTATTAGCGTGCAGGAGAAAGGTGGGGCGAAGGTGAACACTGGCGCGTAGGTGAGCGCTGGCGCGCAGGTGAGCAATGGCGCGTAGGTGATCGTGGACGCAGGGGCAAAGGGCGCATAGGTGCAGGAGAGCGCTGGCGCGCAAGAGATCATTGGCGCGCATGAGAGCGCAAGTGCGCTGTGGTGTGGTGGTGCCTAGGCGACCCTGGGTGTGTGCGCAGGTGATCATGGGCGCGTGTGCGCATGGCGTGCAGGAGAGCACTGATGATCAGGTGACTAATGGCGCGTAAGCGCATGTTGGCGCACAAGCGCGTGAGGCTGCTAACGTCTGTGAGGGCGAGCAGGTTGAGAGGCGCACTGAAGCGTTGTAGACTGACGAGCTGCTGATGAGCGCGTAGGTGAGTGGTGCGCAGGGCAAGAGTGATGGCGCGCAGTTGCACACTTTGGAGGAGCTATATTAGGCTCAACAGGCAACACTAACGGCGATGGAAGGTCGGCAGGTCTATTGGATTGATGGTCGACATGTCCTTTAAAAGGACGACCATCCACCGAAGGAGATCGCGCACGATCTGCAGAGAGGTCCAGGACCGAAGTCACAAGATTGGTCGCAAGTGCAGTGATGGATGAATGAAGGTCTAGAGGTTCCTCTGCCGGGGACCAAAGAGGGAATGGAGACCTCTAAGGCAAAGAGGAAGGCGAGCCTTCCGACGGATGCGCCCTCTGGGGGCCGCTGGATCAGCAAGCTGACCGTCAGCAGTCCTCCGAAGAGGAGTCTCTGTAGGTGAACTTTCCCGGGGGGAAGAAACACTAGCAGGAGAGACCGATGATGAACTTAGTTTCCCCCTCGGAGGATGGTCAGGAACGGGGAAACTAATTCGGCAGCTTCAGTTGTAGAGTTTGGAGTGGCAGAGGAGATGGGTAATGCCCCATGAGACACCTCTGACACAACAATGTCGACAAGGGTCGGGATCTACCTCTGACAGCGACGATGATTGCTTAACAGAAGCACCCATGAGGATGAACTGAAGCAGGGCCTCCTTGGAGGGTGAACCCGTGAGCCCCCAGGAGGACCAAATCTGAAAAATGACAAATTCGTAGGTAATTTGTATTTTTCCTAACTATACAAACCTTAGCTATTTAATATGGGTTATAGGACGAGCCATTAGAATTTTAACGAGGGTTTACTACCCCACCGCTAGTTAGTGGGGGGTAGGGAGGGTAGCCTGCTACCGCCCCCTCACACACACCTGTGATGAGCTCACTTTGCTTAGAGGTAGGACTTCACGGGGGATAGGGCTGGCGGGCAAGTTTGATCAAATAGTTAAGGTTTGTATAGTTAGGAAAAATACAAATTACCTACGAATTTGTCATTTGTTCCGTAACTGAAATACAAACCACGCTATTTAATATGGGTGACTCACCCCTTAAGAAGGGTGGTAAGTCCCAGCCAGTACTAGCTTTTGGCTTTGCCAGAGTACTCAGTATCTGTGTGTCAGCACTCAACAATAAGGAGTCCCTACACCTCGCTATAACCTTGCTGCGCAAGGGCTGCGGCCTACATAAGCTGTGTGTGAAGGTCTGAAGTGTGACTCGTCCTAGGAAGTTGACCTGTAGTCCCTTAGAAGGCAACTTTAGGCTAGGACTCTCCCAATACCACCTCGTCAGGGTATGGGGACGTGACAGTATTATCTTAATACTCGGAACACAAGGAAACATGGATTACCTGCAGTAGTTTGAGGTCAGCTGTGCAGAGAACCCAGGATGCTGCTTTCCCCAAGAGAGGGGAGGATGAAGAAAAGAGTAAGGGCTAGACAAACCTTTTCATTCATGCAGACTAAGATCAGGTAACAATGCCCTCAACCTTCTGCTACTTGTCCACTAAGGAGCTTGAGGTTTTAAACCAGCTGTTGTGCTGCCACCACAGGGCCGATAGAAAATGTATCGAGCCTCCTGTGGGTCACGTCGTGCAGGTAGTGGGGTGTGAAGGTCGTCTGATGCTTCTACACCCCAACTTGAAGGATCTGCGGCACTGAGAAATTTCTCTTGAGGGCCAGGGACGTAGCTACGCACCTGACATCATGTGCTCTAGGGTGACATGACGGAGGAGGGTCTGGATTCAGGGACAGATGGATCACCCTACGAATCCATGCCAAGGTGTTCTTGGTGACCCTCCTCTTAATCCTCACAGTGCTAACAATGTTTGCACCTGGGGACGGACTGTAGCCGTTCTTCTTTGATATAACCTCAGACTCCTTACTGGGCACAGTAGGAGAAGGTCTGGGACATCTGTTACAGAACAGAGACTCGAATCCGGAAGGAGTCGAACCAAGCGCCCGGCCCCCCCTGATTTTGAGTTTTAGCACCAAACCCAGGGACAAGTTTAAACGTTACCTTCCCTCCATACCCTTGCATGGGCGATGTCATATGAGACCATGAAGTTCACCGACTCGCTTGGCCGAACCCAAAGCTAGTAAGAACACCGTTTCCCAAGTTAGGTGGCGAACTGAAGCTTGCGTAATGGTTCATAGTGAGGTCTCTTGAGAGAACTGAGAACCCGAACCACGTTCCATGGAGGAGGTCTCACATACGACTGAGGGCAGGTAAGTTCATAAGCTCGTATGAGTAGGGAAAGTTCCAGCGAGGAAGAAAAGGTCATTCCTTTGAGCCTAAGGCTAGACTTAAGCCCGAGCGATAGCCTTTCACCGGCGAGACAGAAAGGCGCCTTTTCTTCCCGCAAATACACGAGGAACTCCCCTATTGCTGGAATAGTGGCATCTAGTAGAGAGATACCCCTTCCAAGATACCAACCACCCAAGACTTTCCATTTTGCCTGGTAGACAGATGCGGAAGATTTTCGCAGATGTCTAGCCATCCTAATCGCAACTTGTTGCGAAAATTCCTTTCTCAGAGAGGAGATGCTGGATAGTCACCAAGCTCGAAGTCGTAGCGAAGCTAGAGCTTTGTGGAAGATGGTGGCATGTGGTTGTTTGAGTATATCGTGTCGTGGAAGGAATTCTTTCAGAAGTTCCGTTAGGAATTGTAGAAGGTCCAGAAACCATTCTGCGCGATGCCATAGCAGAGCTATGAGGGTCATTGAAAAATTGACCGATATTCTGGTCTTGTTGAGTACCCTCCTCATCAGACAGAACGGGGGAAAGGCGCACACGTTGATGTCGTCCCACCGTTGTTGGGAGGCATCTTGCCAGAGTGCCTTGGGATCCGGGACTGGGGGGAAGTATGGTGAAATCTTGAAGATCAGCGCTGTCGCGAACAGATCCACAGTCAGGGAATCCCCCAAAGTCAGGACTTTGTTGACTACTAGATGACACAAAGACCACTCCATACTCACTATCTGAGACGCTCTGCTCAGATTGTCGGCGAGCACATTCTTCTTGTCTGGAATGAAACGCGCTGATAGTAGAATCGAGCAGACTCCGGTCCATCTCGGTATCTCTACTGCAAGATGGGATAGCTGCTTCGAAAAGGTACCTCCTTGCTTGTTGATGTAAGCCACTACTGTGGTGTTGTCGCTCATTACCACCACCAGAGTGACCTGCCAGGTATTGTTGGAACTGCTGAAGGGCCAACAAACCGGCCTTCATCTCTAGATGATTTATATGGAGGCACTTTCCTGATTCTGACCACAGGCCTGAGGTCCTGTGGTACAAAACGTGGGCGCACCCCCCCCCCCCTTTCTTTGAGGCGTCCGGAAACAGCATTAAATCCGGGGGAAGGACGAGAAGATCCACTCCTCTTCGTAGGTTCTCGTCTGTCACCCACCACTGGAGGTCTGTCCGTTCCGCAGGACCCATAGGGATCATTACGTCCGGGAAATCGCAACCTTTATTCCACCGGGACTTGAGCCACCACTGGAGAGATCTCATCCTGAGGCAATCGTTGGGAACTAGACGAGCCAAAGATGAAAGGTGACCGAGGAGACGTAGCCACGATTGAGTTGGAAGCTCTTCTCGACTGATGAAAGGGCTTGCAACCCTTCTCAGCCTTGCTATCCTGTCGTCTGATGGGAAGGCTTTGTGGAGATTGGTGTCTATAATCATGCCTAGGTAAAACAGTCTTTGAGTGGGAAGCAGAGAGGACTTCTCGAGATTTACCATGATCTCCAGATCCTGGAAAAGTCCTAGAAGTTTGTCTCGGAGTCGAAGAAGGGATGACTCCGAGTCTGCTAGGATCAGCCAGTCATCCAGTTAACGGACGAAACGGATGCCGATCCTGTGTGTCCACGATGATATCAGGGTGAACACTTCTGGTAAAACCTTGTGGTGCTGTGGAGAGACCGAAACACATCACCTTGAACTGGTACCCCTTGTGGTCTAGGCTGAATCCTAAGTACTTTCTTGAAGACGGATTGACTGGGATCTGGAAGCATCTGTCCTTCAGATCCAGTATACACGAAGTCTTGCGGCTTCACTGCAAAACTGACCGTGTTTGCGGTCTCCATGCTGAACGGAGTTTGCTTTAATCTGGACCTCTGCCCTAAGGGCCCGCCCCCTTGCTGATCCCATGGCAAGGGAGCTAAATGACACCGGATTCGTCCTCAAGGAAGGTAGAGATGTTGTGAACGGGACGCGATATCCCTGACTGACTACGGAAATCGCCCAGGAATCGGTCCCGAGTTGCTGCCACCTGTCTGCGCAACCTTGTAGGCATCCTCCCACTGCGGACCTGCAGGGGGACTGCCAATCCTAGTGTTTGCGGCCTCGGCTTCTCCCTCTAGGATTCTTCCCTTCCCTGGAGGACTTCTTGCCTTTCTTGTCCTTGACCGGAAAGGGCTTAGACACCACTGTCTTCGCTTCCGTTGTTTTGGTGGGACATGGCTGCTGGGGTGCTGGAGGTTTATAGGGCTTGAATGTCAAAGCCCTATGTAGGAGGGAGTCTTGGTGACTTCCTTCACCTCTCAGCAGCCTGCTCCACGTCCTTAGGCTCAAACCGGTTCTTTTCCATAACAGAAGAATGTCTGAGCCTGTAGATTCCGGTGATAGGGGCCTCCCAGTATTGTCTTGGAGTCCTTTGACTCCCTCCTGGGAGAGATGCAGGACTCCAACAAAGACGGAGGCAGGTTCTTCTCAACCCTTATTCGAGAAGACTTTACCGCGCGAGGTGGGGTTTCCCTCAATGGTGTGATGGGGGAACTTCTCACCTCACGTGACTCTCCTGAGGATGGGAAATCTTCGTCCGAAGGGGAGGGAGAAAAGTCTGAGGGGGGGAGGGTGCCTGCGTCGAAGGCTTACGAGGAGACAGCTTCGTCCTCGGAGAAGTCACCGCGTCCGAAACTCCTCTTTCCCTCTTCAGGGGAGTAGATGCAGCCAAGGATTTGTGGCCCAACTCAGAGGAACAGGCTTGAAAGCCTGTGCTACCGCTCTGATTAGAGCCCCAAACCAGGGCTGCCGGCTGACGGATGCGCTGTCAGACACTCCCTCTGGAGGAGTCGCCTGTAAGAAGAAGGAAGATAAGGAAGAAATGTCCCTGGACCTTTCTGGAACCTTCCCCCCTACCGGCAAGCGCACTGTTCTGTGCTTGTGGGGGGGGAATGTGGTGATGGCACCCTTACCAAGCTTTGTCCGGCAGCCGGCGCGGGAGTGCGATGGGGAATACCCGGGGCTCGCGCGCGGGAGACTGTTGGAGCGCTCGGGCGCGTGGGCGCGAGACTTCATAGAGTGTGCTGGAATCAGATTGACGTGCAGGATCAGAATGAAGATCCCGTGCGGGCCAGAATGTTGGCGCGCAGAAGACCAACGGCGCGCGCGCAAGACTATTGGCGCACGCGCGGGAGACCATCGGTACCCGCGCGCGGACAAGATCGTCGGCGCTTGCGCGCGTAAGAAGATCATCGGCACTTGCGCGTGTAAGAAGATCGTCGGCACTTGCGCACGTAAGAAGATCGTCGGCGCTTGCGCGCTTAAGAAGATCGTCGGCGCTTGCGCGCTTAAGAAGATCGTCGGCGCTTGCGCGTAAGAAGATCGTGGGCGCTTGCGTGCTTAAGAAGATCGTCGGCGCTTGCGCGCTTAAGAAAATCGTCAGCGCTTGCGCGTAAGAAGATCGTCGGCGCTTGCGCGCGTAAGAAGATCGGCGAGCGCGCATGCGTTCTACACGCTTCGGCGAGCGTACGTGCGTTCTACACGCTTTGGCGAGCGCGCGCGCGTGCATTCTACACGCTTCGGTGAGCGCGCGTGCATTCTACACGCTTCGGTGAGCGCGCACGCGTTCTACGCGCTTCAGCGAGCACGCGCGTTCTACGCGCTTCGGCAAGCGCGCACGTTTACGCGCTAGGTTGAAGGGTCAGCTGGCAGGACGATCAGGAACTGGGATGTGTCCTTAAAAAGGGCCGGGCATCCCCCGATGAGGACCGTAAGCAGGTCTGCTTTAGAGTTCAGGACCGAAGTCCTTCGTTGCAGCGCAAGGTTGCGTTGGTAGATCGGTAGGTCAGCTGGCAGGACGATCAGGAACCGGGATGTGCCCTTTGGAAGGCCAGTATCCACCGATGGGACCGTAAAGGTCCGTGCTAGAGTCCAGGACCAAAGTCCAAAGGACCACGTTGCAGCACAAGGTAGAGGTCACTGGAAGTTCTGCTTGATCCTCTGAGGCGGAGTCTCTAAGAGGGACCTCTCCCGCGAACGAGAGAGGTGCATTTCGTAGAAGAGACCTGAAGACATTCGTGGTGACGCCCCGTAGGACCGTTGGATCAGCAATCTGACCTATCATGAACGATCCTCCGCAGAGGAGTCTCTATGAGTGGCCTCTCTCGCGAACGAGAGGGGTGACACTTCGTAGAAAAGACCAGAAGACACTCGTGGTGACGCCCCGTAGGACCGTTGGATCAGCAATCTGACCTATCATGAACGATCCTCCGCAGAGGAGTCTCTATGAGTGGCCTCTCTCGCGAACGAGAGAGGTGACACTTCGTAAAAGAGACCAGAAGACACTCGTGGTGACGCCCCTTAGGGCCATTGGATCAGCAAGCTGACTATAACAGGAACGATCCTCCGAAGAGGAGTCTCTACGAGTGGCCTCTCGCGCGAACGAGAGAGGTTAACACTTCGTAGAGAAGACTTGCCATGACTGTGCTCCACCCCTGAAGGAAGAGAAACTCAGCAAGGGGGGAGAAAAGTCTGGCCAAAGGGCAGCACCAGTAGTCGAAGGCGATCAATTTATTAAGGTATGAGAAGTTCTCCCTCTGAAGGGAGAAAACCTCACACCTGGGGAGGAAACCTCCCTCGGAAGGGAAGTTGTCCAACCCCTGGAGGCGAACCTCCTTTAGCGTTCTAAGATGATCTGAAGTGCTGGCACGTTGTCACGGGAGAACTTCTAAGAGAAGGTAAAACGCCCATGAGGACGTCCTCTGAGGGACGGCAGCGACAGCAGATTCCCCAGTCATGAACAGGACAGTTCGGCAGAGACAGCAGGCTCTGCTTCGCTGGCACTCTTTAGTCGAACGAAGAAGAACTTCATAGTTAACTGGGAAAATAAAATTAAATAATTATTTTAACAAATTCCCAGGGAGGAACTCCGAATAGAAACCCCGAGGGAATAACATAAAATAAGAATTAAGAATGCGCCCTCCTTCCCCAGATGACATCCACATGAGAAGGGGGGCGGAGAGCTGTAATAAAAATGACAAATTCGGAGATAATTTGTATTTTCCTAACCATACAAACCTTAGCCATTTACATAGGGTATTACTTTCGGTGTGGCTGAATGACGAGCCATTAGATTTTTAACGAGGGTTAACTACCCCCTCGCTAGTTAGCAAGGGGGTAGGGGAGGGGTAGCTAGCTACCCCTCCCCCCCCCCACACACCGGTGAACTGATTCACTTCGTTTAGAGGTAAGACTTCACGGGGGACAGGGCTGGCGGGCAAGTATGTGTAAATAGCTAAGGTTTGTATGGTTAGGAAAAATACAAATTATCTCCGAATTTGTCAATTGTTCCGTAACCGAAATACAAACCACGCTATTTACATGGGGTGACTTAACCCTTAGGTAGGGTGGTAAGTCCCAGCCTTACTGGCTTTGGCTTTGCCCGGGGACTCAGAATCCGAGTGTGTAGCACTTGAGATAAGGAGTCCCTGCACCTCGCAACTTCCTTGCTCCGCAAGGAACGTGCGGCCTACATAAGCTTGTGTGTGAAGGAAAGAAGTGTGACTCGTCCTAGGAAGTTTACCTGAAGTCCTTTAGATGGAATTCTAGGCTAGGACGTTCCCAATACCACCTCGTCAGGGTATGGGGGACGCGACAGTATTATTCAATACTAGGAACACAAGGAAGCATGGTTTACCTGCAGTGGTTTGAGGTCAGCTATGCAGAGAACCCAGGATGCTGCTTTCCCCAAGAGTGGGGAGGATGAAGAAAAGAGTAAGGGCCAGGCATACTTTTTCATTCATGCAGACTAAAACCAGGTAACATTGCTCTCAACCTTCTGCTACTTGTCCATTAAGGAGCCTGAGGTTAGACCAGCTGTTGTGCAGCCACCACAGGGCCGACAAAGAACGTATTGAGCCTCCTGGGGTCACGTCCTGCAGGTAGTGGGCTGTGAAGATCGTTTGATGCTTCCAGACCCCAGGTTGTAGAACATGCGTCACTGAGAAGTTTCTCTTGAATGCCAGGGACGTAGCGATGCCTGTGACATCGTGTGCTCTGGGGCGACGTGACAGAGGAGGGTCTGGATTCAGGGAATGGTGGATGACCCTGCGAATCCAAGCTGAGATGGTGTTCTTAGTGACCCTCCTCTTCGTCCTTCCTGTGCTCACAAACAGGGCTTGCACTCGAGGACCAACTGCAGCTGTTCTCTTAAGATAGAGCCTCAGACTCCTTACTGGGCATAGTAGATGATATGGGTCATTTGTTACAGAACAGAGACTCGAAATCCTGAAGGAGTCGAACCGTGGGTCCGGAACTCCAGGATTTTGAGTCTTAGCAACAAACTCAGGGACGAACCCGAACGTTACCTCCCCCCATCCCCTTGAATGGGTGACGTCGTACGAGAGACCATGAAGTTCACTGAATCGCTTGGCTGAGGCCAGAGCGAGCAGGAACACCGTCTTCCAAGTCAGGTGACGATCAGAAGCCTGGGATAATGGTTCGAGCGGAGGTCTCTTAAGAGACCTGAGGACACGAACCACGTTCCATGGAGGAGGTCTTACTTCCGACTGAGGGCAGGTAAGCTCATAGCTTCTTATGAGTAGGGAAAGTTCCAGCGAGGAGGAAGTGTCCATTCCTTTCTGCCTGAAGGCCAGGCTTAAGGCTGAGCGATAGCCTTTCACCGCCGAGACCGAAAGGCGCATTTCTTCTCGCAAATACACAAGAAACTCCGCTATTGCTGGAATAGTGGCATCGAGGGGAGAGATACCCCTTCCACGACACCAACCACAGAAGACTTTCCACTTCGCCTGGTAGACCCCTGCAGATGACTTTCGCAGGTGTCGAGACATCCTTTCTGCAACTTGTTGCGAAAAGCCTCTCTCTGTGAGGAGATGCTGGATAGTCTCCAGGCGTGAAGCTGAAGCCATGCTACGGCTTTGTGGAAGATGTTGCAGTGTGGTTGCTTGAGTAGCTCGTGTCGTGGAGGAAGTTCTCTCGGGAGTTCCGTCAGGAGCTGCAGAAGGTCCGGGAACCACTGCATAATGCCATAGCGGAGCTATTAAGGTCATTGACAGGTTGACCGATAGTCTGGTCTTGTTGAGCACCCTTCTCATCAGACAGAATGGTGGGAAGGGGTAAACGTCGATGTTGTCCCATTGTTGTTGGAAGGCATCTTGCCAGAGTGCCTTGGGGTCCGGGACTTGGGAACAGTACAGCGGAAGCTTGAAGTTCAAGGCTGTCGCGAACAGGTCCACCGTCAGGGAACCCCACAAAGTCAGGACTTTGCTGGCTACTAGAGGATCCAAAGACCACTCGGTACTCACTATCAGTGATGCTCTGCTCAGACTGTTGGTGAGCACATTCCTCTTGCCCGGAATGAAGCGAGCCGACAGTGGAATCGAGTGGACTTCGGTCATCTCAGTATCTCTACTGCAAGATGGGATAGCTGTTGTGAAAAGGTACCTCCCTGCTTGTTGATGTAAGCCACTACCGTGGTGTTGTCACTCATCACCACCACGGAGTGACCCGCCAGGATCCGTTGGAACTGTTGAAGTACCAGATATACAGCCTTCATTTCTATCAGATTTATGTGGAGGCACTTTTCCGATTCTGACCATACGCCTGAGATCCGGTGGTTCAGAACGTGGGCCCCCCACCCTTCTTTTGAAGCGTCCGAGAACAGCATCAAATCCAGGGGGAGGACGAGAAGATCCACTCCCTTTCGAAGGTTTCCGTCTGTCCCCCACCAATGAAGGTCCGTTCGTTCCGCAGGACCCATAGGGACCAGAATGTCCGGGGAATCGTGGCCTTGATTACACCGGGACTTGAGCCGCCATTGCAGGGATCTCATCCTGAGGCGGCCGTATGGAACCAGACGGGCCAAGGAGGAAAGGTGACCTAGGAGACGTAACCACGATTGGGCTGGAAGCTCTTCTCATCTGAGGAAAGGATCTGCGACCCTCCTCAGCCTTGCTATCCTGTCGTCTGATGGAAAGGCTTTGTGGATATTGGTGTTCAATATCATGCCTAGATATACCAGTCGTTGAGATGGAAGCAGAGAAGACTTCTCGAGATTTACCATGATCCCTAGATCTTGGCAAAGTCCCAGAAGCTTGTCTCGGTGTCCGAGTCTGCCAGGATCAGCCAGTCGTCCAGATAGCGGAGGAGACGGATGCCGATCCTGTGTGCCCCTGAAGATATCAGGGTGAACACTGGTGAATACCTGGGGTGCTGTGGAGAGACCGAAACACAGCACCTTGAACTGGTAGATCTTGTTGTCTAGGCTGAATCTTAAGTACTTCCTGGAAGACGGATAGATTGGGATATGGAAGTACGCGTCCTTCAGATCCAGTGTACACATGAAGTCTTGTGGTCTCACTGCAAGTCTGACCGTGTCTGCTGTCTCCATGCTGAACGGAGTTTGTTAGACAAACTTGTTCAGAGCTGAGAAGTCGATGACGGGTTTCCAGCCTCCAGACGCCTTCTTTACAAGAAAGAGTCGACTGAAGAAGCCTGGGGAGCCGTCGACGACTTCCTGGAGAGCATCCTTCTTGAGCACGGTCTCGACTTCTGCCCGAAGGGCTAGCCCCTTTACCCATCCCATGGCATAGGAGCTCAACGACACTGGATTCGCTGTCAGGGGAGGAAGAGATGTTATGAACGGGACGCGATATCCCTGACTGATCACAGAGATCGTCCAGGAATCGGCCCGGAGTTGCTGCCACCTGAATGCGCAACTTAGCAGGCATCCCCCCACTGGTGGACATGCAGGGGGATTGCCAATCCTTGCGTTTGCAGCCTCGGCCGCTCCCTCTAGGATTCTTGCCTCCCCTGGAGGACTTTCCGCCCTTCTTGTCTTTGACAGGAAAGGGCTGCTGCTTGGACACCTTCGTCTTTGCTGCCGCTGCCGGCTTCGTCGTCTTGGACTGGCGAGGTTGTTGAGGTGCTGGAGGTTTGTAGGGCTTAGATGTAAGAGCCCTTTGGAGAAGAGAATCGTGGTTCGATTTCCTCCACCTCTCAGCTACCTGTTCCACATCCTTGGGCTCAAACAGGCTCTTTCCTAGGATGGAAGAGTGTCTGAGCTTGCAGACATCCAAAGCTGGGACCTACGAGTGGAACCTCTCGGTCACCGCATCACGTCGTTTCAAGATCGAGTTTGCCCACAAGTTCGAAACTTGGTGGGCCAGAAACTCGATGGTACGTGTGCCTGAGAGGAGGAAGGTCTCCAGGGCCTTCCTGGTGCTCTCCTTGGACAGATCCTCGGATCGCAGCAGGATCCCCAGAGACCCTAGCCAGACATCCAGCCACGAAGTGGCTTGCATGGCACACTTAGTGACCTTCTCCTGACTCAGGATCTCTGTTGCCGAGGATGTCACCTGCCGGCTGGAGTCTCTCTCAAGAGAGACTCCCCTGGTAAGCTCTTCCACGGAGTGGTGGAGCGGGATAGCTAAACAAGGCTCCTCCATGATCTCAAAGTACCTCCTCTGTTGCACACGAGGAAGTGGGAGGAGCTTGTTACCAGCAGAGGAACGGCTGGAGGAGGCGAGCTCGGAAAGCTGGCCCTCAACCTTATCTCTGGCACTCTTCACCCCTTGGGACCAAGGCAGAGCCGCACTGGCCTTAGAGGGTTTCTGAGTGCCATAGACTTGGTCCAGGACCGTATCCTTGCCTTCACGAGGGGCTGTCTCCGGGTCCTTGAACTTGTTGAGATGCCTCATCAGAGTCAGGACTTGCCAGAAGGCGTGCTCTGAATCATGCTGCTCTCCTCCTGGTGAACTGGCAGAAAAGTCTCCTGTCCCCAACTGCTCTACTTGGGGGGACACGTGGACGTTCTCCTGGGGTCTCGCTGGCTCTGGTCGAATCCTGGAAGAAGACTTCGGGACGGTCTTCGAGTCCTTCGGTTCCCTTCTAGGAGGGATGCAGGACTCCAGTAAAGAAGTCTGAGGGCTCTTCTCCGTCCCAACACGCGACGATTCTCCTACTCGTGGTGGGGTCTCTCCCATTGGTGCGGTGGGAGAAGGTCTCACCTCGATAGATTCTCATGAGGACGGAAAAGCTTCATCCACAGGAGAAGGAGAGAACGTTTGAGGGAGGGAAGGAGTCTTCCTTACGGACTTCTTAGGAGCCAGTTTGACCCTAGGAGAAGTCACCACGAACTCTACTCCTCTCTTCCTCTTCAGTGGGGTCGAAGCTGTCGTTGGTTTGAGACCCAAATCAGCGAAGGCAGGCTTAACAGCCTGGACGACAGCTCTGATAAGGGACCCAAACCAAGGCTGCTGACTGACAGACGCAGTGTCAGAGACTCCCACAGGAGGGAAGGGGATTGGGCGATCCTTCGGAGTAGAAACCATAGGGCCTGCCTGAAAGGAAGAAGATTGGTGCCTAGACCTCTCTGAAGATTTCTCCTCCTGCGAGCGAGCCGTTCTGCGCTTGCGGGGGGGGGATCGTGAAGATGAAGACCTGGTTGTACGCGCTCCTGAAGACTCGCTAGGCTGCTCGCGTTGCGAAACCCGGCGGGAATCGCGCTTGGGGTCGCGCTGGTGCTCGTGCAATGGAAAAATCGCAGGTTCCCGCGCGAGCACGCGGAGATGAAAGCGCGGGCGGAGGGGTGCGTTGGCGGCCGGGAAAATGATGGCGCGCAGACGAGCAACGGCGCATAGGGCGAGAAGGTGAGCGACCGCGCACAGGTGAGATTGCGCGTGGGCACGTAGGTGACCTTCGGCGAGCAGGATCGTGGGCGCGCGGGCGTGCTGGAGAGTGCTTGCGCGCAGGCGATGGATTGCGCGGGCGCGCAGGAGATCGCTGGCGCGCGGTCTGGAGAAGATAGCTGGGGCGCAGGACCAGTAGGTGTAGAAGCGCGTACCGGAGGCTGCTTGTGGGCGCGTGCAGGAAACTTCTCGTGAGCGCGTAGTGTCTCGTCCAACTCTGGAAGTGCGCAAAGGTGAGTGCGCACGATGGCGGGCAGGCGAGGGCTGCCGCGTGGGCAAGTTCTGAGGGCGCGCAGGTGATCGCGGGCGAGAAGGACAAGGAAGAGCCTTCTTGCCTGCGCCCAGATCAGGAGATCGTGGGCGCGCGGGCGAACGATGGCGCGCTGACACGCAGGAGACGATCGCTGGCGAGCTGGAGATCGTGGGCGCGCAGATGTGCGCTGGCGAGTAGGAGAACGCTGGTGCACAGGAGATCGCTGGCGCGGAGGTGAGCGCTTGTGCGCAGGTGAGCGCTGCAAGGCAGGAGATCGTTGACGAGCAGGAGAGCGCTGACGAGTTGACTCTGCTTCTGCTGCTGGAGATCGCTGGCGCGTTGATTCTGGTGCAGGATGGTCTTCACCAACAGCAGGAGCGCGCTTGCGCACTACTGTGCGCAAGCGCGCAGGAGAACATAGGCGCACAGGTGAAACCTGGCACTTAAGGGACTTGCTCACATTGTGAGACAAGCCCTTTTACCCCGAAGGGACCGGTGCCCGTTGGAAAACGGGGTGCGTGGGCCCCCACTGCGCGTCAGCTTCCAGAAACGGTGAAGGAAGATCCACAGGTCTGGCAGGCGTGCGAGATCGCAAACGATCTGTAGAGAGGTCCAGTGATGCAGCTGCAACGGTCGACTCACGTCGAGGAGGAACCTCTGCGGGGGACGTCGAGGGCGAAGAACCAAAGAGGCGCCACCTAACTCCCTTGTGAGGAGAAGAAAGACCTCTACGGCGAAGAGGAGGGCGAGCCTTGCGGCGAAGACGACCTCTAGGAGCAGGAACACCATCGTCGGTCCTCCGAAGAGGAGTCTCTGTCAGTGAACTCCCCCGAGGGGGAGAATCACCCACAGGAGAGACCGTTGGACTCAGCTCCTCCCTCGAAGGATGTTCGTAGGGGGGAACTGAGCCTTCAGCAACATCAGCAACCAAGGCAGGGGTTTGACCCAACCCGTTGGAAGCCTCTGCCACAATAACGTCGACGATAGACAGAGGATCTACCTCCGCTATCGCCGGCGACTGTTTGACAGCTGCGCCCAACTGGATCAAGTCAAACAGGGCTTCCCTGGAGGGCGAACCCTTAAGCCCCAAGGATGCCCAAAGCTGTAATAAATCATCATTATACAGTGTTATTAAAATCCTCCCCCGGAGGAGGAGGAAGAGCTGCCTCGCTATGGGAGGCAACTCCCTCTCCCGAACCCCGAGGTTGGTCAACAAAAGAATGGCCTACGCTGCCACTCGCCGGCCTCTCACGAGAGACCGATCGAGTGGGAGCTTCGGAGGAGGTTCGGGCAACGGAAGAAGAGTCCTTGGAACCTTCCTTCTTCAAGGAAACCCTTGAAGGGGAAAGATCCCGCTTAGACTTCTTCTTCCGTCGCCGGGAAAATCTCTCCCACTGGGAGGTAGACCACTCCCTGCACTCACTGCACACTTTGTCTCTATCACACCGTTGACCTCTGCAGTACGGACACAAGGTGTGAGGATCCATCTCGACCGCCGACATAAAAGTCCCACAAGGGCGGTCCGGTAAGCCAGGGCACTTCCGCATGATAGAGGTAGAGGCCAACTTCCGAACACACAACTGTAAGAAAAAGCAAAAAAAGATTAAGGCTGTCAATATGCGAGGGTGAGGTAGACACGTCTGACCATCACCCGAGCTAAAAGCGAAGTGAATCAGTTCACCGGTGTGTGAGGGGGGAGGGGTAGCTAGCTACCCCTCCCCTACCCTCTTGCTAACTAGCGAGGGGGTAGTTAACCCTCGTTAAAAATCTAATGGCTCGTCATTCAGCTACGCCGAAAGTAATACCCCATGTAAATAGCGTTGTTTGTATTTCGGTTACGGAACAAACAGAATTATAATAATCTAAATCATCGAAGAATATACACTACAAGTGAGAACCACTGACCCCCCGAAGGGAAGTGTTCCCCACGGAGAAGCTGAAAAGTCAAAACACAATTAGATTTCACTAAAAATAATTGAGACAAACAACGGAAATAGCAACCTAACCCGCAACGGGAAAGGAGCTATCGTAATAGTACGTAGTTGTAGTAAGGGGTGAACGACCTCGAGTAGAGAGAGACCGTAGTCAATCTAAAAAAAGGCCACATTCCCTTCGCTGAAAATCCAAGTTTCCCGTAGGAAAAGAGGCAAAGCGAAGATAATAGATGAATGAAGAGAGTCCAGGCGATGCCGGTTCCCCTGCGGCGGCCGAGTTAACGGAAATAAGCCGAAGGGAAGACCGAAGGACCAGAGGGAGAAGTCGTTCCCCACGAAGTGGAACTGTGATGGCCTTGCACTACGCAAGTGTCGTTGTCGTACATCACACACACAGCACAAACACTGAAAAGAAAACTTACAACATTTCTATACAGAAATATATATATATAAACATAAAGACTGTTTATATATATATTCCAAGTATAAGAAAAAGTAAGTAAAAAAGACAAAAGCATTAATATGGTTGTCAAAGAGGCGAGGGTGAGATCGGACACGTCCGACTACCACCCGAGCCGATAGCAAAGTGAGCTTATCACAGGTGTGTGTGTGGGGGGGGGGGGGTAGCAGGCTACCCTCCCTACCCCCTGCTAACTAGCGGTGGGGTAGTAAACCCTCGTTAAAATTCTGATGGCTCGTCATTTCAGCTAAGCCGAAAGTAATAACCCATATTAAATAGCGTGGTTTGTATTTCAGTTACAAAACAAACGGAAGTTAATGACAAGGCCTCACCCGGGGGGAGAGGTGGTGCTGCTTCACTAGGGGAAGCAACCTCATTTCTCGAGACCCGGGGTTGGTCAGAAATAACTTGGTCTACGCTACTACTCGACGATCTCTCGTAAGAGACCGACCGAGTAAGAGCTTCGGAGGTTTGGGAGATGGAAGAAGAGGCCTTGGGTTTTTCTCCCTTCGAAGCAACCTTCAAAGGAGAAATATCCCGCTTGGACTTCTTCCGCCATCACGAAAACCTCTCCCACTGGGAAGAAGACCACTCCCTACACTCACTACACTTGTTGACACTATCACACCATTGACCTCTGCAAGAAGGACAAAGGGCGTGAGGATCAGTCTTGACTGTCGACATAATTGTTCCACAGGAGCGGCCAGAGAGTCCAGGGCAAGTGCGCATGGTCGCAGAAGTCAACTTCACACACATTCTAAGAGAGAAAGAGAAAACAAAATGGCGTTAATGGCTGCCAAAAGTCAGCGAGGATGAAGAACAGCAACGACCGTTCACCTTCCGAGCCAAAAGAAAAGTGAGCTCAATCACAGGTGTGTGAGGGGGAAAAGTAGCAAGCTACCCTCCCTACCCCCCCCCCTAACTAGCGGTGTGGGTAGTTAACCCTCATTAAACATTAATGGCTCGTCATTTCAGCTACGCCGAAAGTAATACCTCTATTAAATTGCGTGGTTTGTATTCCAGTTACGGAACAACTGGTTTTATGGCTTTGACATGGGGATTCTCCTCTACGTATGTTAGCACATTGAAGGTGGAAACCCTACACCTCACTAAAACCTTCCCAAGCATGGTCTGCAGCCTACAAAAGCTGTGTGTTTGTGATACTAGCAATGTCACTGTTAAGGTGAGACTTCTTACGAGTCATAGGAATCGTCCGAGGTCACCAAGACATACCCAATATCCCCCTCAATAGGATAAGGGGACATAACAGTATTGACACAATGCCAGGTTACACAAGGAAACAATGGTTTACCTGCAGTTAGTTGAGGTCAGCTTTGCAGAGGACCCTGAATGCTGATTTCCCCAAGAGAGGGAAGGATGAAGAAAAGAAAGAGCCAGTCCCTCTTAAATCATTCACTCAGACTAAAACCAGGTAACCAATGCCTTCAATCTCCTGCTACTTGTCCATCAAGGAGCTTGAGGTGTTAAACCAGTTGTTGTGCAGCCACCACAAGACTGATAGAAAATGTATTTAGTCTCCTGTGGTTTACACCTCTCAGGTAGTGGGTGGTTTAAGTTATTTGAAGCTTCCACACGCCCCTTGTGGAACCTGCGCCACAGAGTAGTTTTGTTTGAACGCCAGGGAGGCCTAGGCTTGGTGCTTAATACCCGTCCCACCTTTTGGGTTTTGTTTGTTTCTCACAAATAGGGTTTCTTTGGATCCCAAAGTTTTCTTCACTTTTTGCGAACTTCAAAGAACCAACATTCATGTTACCAGGTTTCTCCATCAAATCCGGCAGCGCTACTTGAGAAAACATAGTCGGAGCTAGTTCCCCGAAGTTATCGTGCTGATTAGTAGCTGCCATGGGCGCCGGAGAACAGGAAAGTGATGGTGCAGGGACTGTAGATTTCACAGGAACAAACTGCATGGCTCTTCTGCGTCGGCTATCTTAGCCAAACGAAGAAGTACTGCATCACTAACTGATTAATATAAAAACAAATTATGCAAGAAAACTCCCTTGGGAGGAGCAGCTAATCCGTGGATGGGAAAGGTATCCACCAAGAGAACAGACATTAAGGACAGCACACTCCCTTCAGGGGTTTCCTGAGGGGGAGCGGAGAACCCTCTGCCGGCAAGAATAGCCGTTGGACTATCGTCTCATGAAGGAAAGCGGCGTCGAAGCTGAAAAGTTAAACTACAAACAGTTATTATTTCAACTTAATTAATAAAGAAAACCATTCGATAAGCAACCTAAACCGCAAACGGGAAAGGTGCTCTCCCCGCAGAGGATCTGCCAGCTGCCAACGTAAAGTTAGCGGCATTGTTAGTGAGAAAGAGTAAGACCGAAGTCAAGCTAGGCAGTTTGTGTGCTATATCTAGTCACAGTCCACAAACCACTACAGCATCAATAACCCCAAATGGTTATGTCTCACAGCCCTCGTTGAGACTTCTTGTGTTCTGGGGAGACGATGGTGAGAGGCAGCGACCACAAGCGGTCGGCAAGCATCACCACCTGGGTGCTCCAAAGAGCTATAATTCAGAAGAGCTAGAGAGAGGCATAAACGAGTCTAATGCCCGCTTACGAGAAACTTTGAGGGGGGAGACAGCTCGAGGGAGGAAGCCCTTTTGTGTTGGCGAGAAGGGCAACCTTCCTTATAGGGTGAAGAAACACAACACGGACGCATTTCTTCTGCTGAAAGAACTTAAAGAGCTGAGAAAACTCATGCTTACCCCTGGGGGATCTTGACCCTGACCGAGACCCTGTCAGCACCTGCTCTGCTACCAAAGAGTTGCAGAGGACACCTCCACAAAGGGGGGGAGAACTGAAGCTCACCTCTGCTCAGGCAGGGAAGAAAAACCAAATTCCTCCTGCCGAGGGAACCTAGCGTATTGTAAAAGCTTAGGCCACTGGGTGCACTCGGTATGCTAAACTTGCTACACCGAGCAAGCTCAGCCAGCCCGATCAACCCGAAGGGATCGCAGGCTCAATAGGCACTACTGAGAGAACCTGCCACTCTGCTACCGCAAAGTTGCGAAGAACGCATCAGCGAGGTGCAAGAGACCTGCTGGAGAGAAAATCCCCCAGAGACTAAAAGGGGGGGCAACCCAATGGGAGACAGGTGTGCGCTTTCATTATGTCCCACAAATCAGTGACTCCAAAAGCCATTCCTTAGCCCAGTGACCCGAAAGCCCCATGAATTGAAGCAAGCGACAACAGAAGAGACTCCCCTTCCAGTCGTGGGGGCCACCACCTCGCTAGGGAAAGCAACTGGGCCCTCCAAAAGCGAGGATTATCTAGGGTTCAACGATCGACACTTGTCATTTGTCCTCCAAAGAAGACACCTCGAGCAGACACCGCAGAGAGGGAAAGGCGTCAGAGAAATGTCAGGAATTTTACCACCGCTACCCACCACTAACTAGTGGCAGGTTGGTTACCTCAGGTAAGAAGTTTATGGCTAGTTTCCAGCTACGCTGGAATAATATTTCCATAGTAAAGAGGGATTGGTTTGTATTTGTGTAAGAACAAATTGCAAATTTTTAAAGTACCATATAAGACCAGAAAAGCAGCCCTCAACGTAAAGTAACCGAGGGGGAAGACTCAGCGGGCATAGCTCCACGGTTGGTAAAGGTAAAGCTGTCTGGTTTTGGTTAGTTTCATCAGAACTGATGCTCACCAGAACGTAAGCCGGGCAAGCCCAAACCCTACTGTGGTACCCAACCACAACAGTGGCCTCCCAAGTAAACAGCTTAAACCCCAAGGTCCCAGTTGGGGATTAATCTGCTGCCATGCGAATACTAGGCAAACACTTTACCACTGTACTAGCCAGGAGGCTAGTGCAGTAGGTAAGGATATCAAACTATTGTTGTCTAGACTTGGGTAGTGCCATAGCCTTTGTATGTACTATGGCCTTCCACTGTCTTGGATTATAATTATCTTGCTTATGGGTAGCCTACACTCGGGTGTACTGTTCTATCTTATTTCTCTTCTCTTGTTTTGGTTCAATTATAGAATGTTACAAAATTAGTTAAGACACGGAAGCTCACATAATTGAATAGATCTTTGCAAATGCACAATTTTGAATACCATATACTACTGGCGGAAACCTCTATTAACGAAGTTACGGTTTTTAATAAAAAAATATCTGTTTTGCTCCTTTTGTCGCCATATCACTTAACGTGGAGTCTCTTTCCACCTGGTAGTTTAGAAAAACACTGATAGATGGTGCTTCAGTTGTAAGCAACTTGTTCGAACAAAATAAAGGGCCCAACATAATAAATTTTAAACTTCTTGGTTTATTTTCAAAAATGGAACATGCAATATCTCTACCTTTATTCATCATACTGATAACAAAAGGTTAAGGTAAAAATGTGTTTGAGTTATTTAGGCTGATCATTGAAATAGATGCTGGAGCACGAAGCTACAACACTCACCCCATTGTTAAGTGTGTATTCACTCCTTTAAGTTTGTAGAACTGATGACGGCAAAATACTAGCCCACTTGGATAACATGCGTAGCGAAACACAGCCCGCTTGCCAGAATATAGGAGCAGTGTGATAATGTTTATTTGTGAGCGAAATGAGTATACGGCAGAGAAAAATATAAATCACTAGCACAATTAAATAACGAGGGATTTGTAATACAATGAACACCACAACAACAAACTACTCCATAGCAAATGGGATGGGAAACCCTGTTTTCTATATTTCTGGAAGTCATGGCAAACTAAAGCTCCAGTGTTTTGACAGTATTTCATTACTAAAAATCGGTTTGGATAACGTTAACTTTTTTTTTTATAACGACTGGTTTTCATGACGAAGACTAACGGAAACAGTCTCAAAAAGTTGATTTAAATATCAACAGTTAGACAAGTTCACTATATTTTAAGGTGTTTTGAATGTAATTGATAACGATAGCAAGCGCAAAGCTATAACTTTTCAGTTATAGTAGTCGAGCCGCCCCCCCAATAACTAAAAAAACTATGAATTTTCACCAGAAATCACTATCAAAGATATTCAAAATAACACAAAATACATTATGACCAGTCTTATTTTCTACATACCGTTTATTGTCCCATCCTATAATTTAACCTATTCTTTTTAAAGTTTTCATACAAACATATAATTTAATGTTGCTACTGTCTTTAAAATATTTTGTTATTATTTAATACTAGGCCTACTTTTTTATTTTATTTAATTATTCCCTTTCCTCACTGTGTTATTTTTCCCTATTGGAGCCCTTGGGCTTTGAGCATCCGACTTTTCCAACTAGGGTTACAGATAAGCTTGTATTGATAACAATAATAAGAGTAAGGAAATATGTAAGGATACAAAAGTATTAGGGAAGTAGGTAAGGATGCGGTTGTGTAAAGGATAGTACATAAGGATATGGCAGTGTGAAAGGGTATGGATACGGAAATCTACAGGATGGTAACAGAGGGCTTGTAGGACGACCGGTAGGTTAGGTAGGGGAACTTTAGGTTAACTGGTGATCAGTTTCCCTTTTAAATTGTCTTTTTAGTCAAACCTCTTGAAATTATGATATTTTGACGTCACTTACACGAACAATATATTTTTCCAACCGGTTATCTCGCGTTTATTATGCATTTCTAACCATAATCATAGCTGAAAATCACTACTTTTTTTTACATTTCCCCAACCCTTACACGCATGTTTTGCCCTAGGGTCCCTCATTATGATTTATAAAAGGAAGTCAATACTCATAAATGGGTGATTTGCCCCAATAACCATGGTCATGAACTCAAAATAATAAAAAAGAAAAAAAAATAGCAAGCAGGAAAATTTCAGGTGGATGTTTTTAGTAAGAAATTTAACGAATCTTGCATGAACAACTAAACTTAACTCGTGAATAAAACAAAAAATAAGACACCTACTTTGAAGTAAAAGCTAATTAACACAAAAGGAGGCTTTGCTTGTTATTCTCTTCATTAATTGTTGCTGTAATGATTGTGAACACAAGTGTCTAGTGTCTAGTGTAGTTGACAAGAGTTGCAGTATTGCCAGATAAGTTAGTCTAAAAATCCCTAAAACTCGTGATAAAAAAAAATCCCCCAAAACCACCCAAAAATCTCCATTTCTAGGAATATATTTTCTTCTGATCATGTAGGCTTTATTAATAAAGAAATTACTCACTATACTTCATGTGATTGTAAGTAAACTAATTGCAACAATATGAGGGTTTACTCATCTTTGACTTTCCTTCATAGAAATTTGTACGGAATATCCCCATCGAACACCCCAAATCCCAAAATCAGGGAATAAATCTCCATATCTGGCAACACTGGTTGTCTCGGTGGTAATAGTAGTGACTCTCAGTCATTGTATGCAACGTTCAGTACTTTTTCACTGTGACGTATAAAATAACACATTTTCATTGTGATTTCTGCATAAAGACAATTCATATTTAATATTTTCTTTTAAAAAAATCACCAGGAATTATTCATTAAGGGTATTCTCTGTGAATACTTAATAAAACGGATTTATTTTGCAGACTCTAATCTCTGTATTGTTTCACATGAAATATTGACGGCCAGTATTTTTTCACGGTGTGTAGTAAAAAATAATATATTTTCATTGTGATGTCTCCATAAAGACAATTTAAAGTTAATATTTTCTTTTTTAAATCACCAGAATTTATTTAATATGGGTATTCTGTATGAAAACTTAATAAAACTGATTTGCTTTGCAGACTCAAATCTCTCTATTGTTTCACATGAAATATTGACACCCAACAAAGATGCTGTCTGATGAAAATCAGTGCTTGTTTCGAAAATTAAATTTAGACCTATGTAACATTTACAGGCCGTTTTAAATTTTCATTAATGGGTGATTTGCAATCAACACTTCAACAATCGAATTTATTGTATGTGCCGCCATTAATCCAGCATTCGTCTTCGGAGTTTGGACAAAGTCTGGGCAACATTTGAAGGGCCTTATTATTATTATTATTATTATTATTATTATTATTATTATTATTATTATTATTATTATTATTAGCTAAGCTACAACCTAACTTGAAAAAGTAGGGTGTTAGAAGCCCAAGGGCTCCAATAGTGTGATAACAGTTTACTATTGCATATAAACAACGATATTTATAGTAGAAATATGTCTTCCAGAAAAGCAGCCCTTAAAGTAACTAAGTAAAGTAAGCATGGGTGAATTAGAAAGAATATCATTGTTATCATGGAGTCCATTGACAAGTCCTAGACAGTTTTACCGCTGGTTATTTTCCTACAATGTTTGTAGTATCATTTCTAACTTTAATAGTATACTATCTAATAGATCAATATTTTGCAGAAAAACCTATGTGGTACATATGATAATAATGATAATACCTAGGTCTCATCAACCATTGAAACTTTTTTCCTCATAGCCATTTCTCGAAATAGAAAGAACAATGAAAGAAAGAAAATATTTTTCCCTATTTCTTCAATACCACAATTAGTTAGAGGCCATATTGCTTTTAGTGCAGTGCGGTAACTTTGAATGACCCCAATACTTATTATACATGTACCTTACAATATATAACAACAAAAACAAATACAGCCGTTTCTAGTCCACTGAAGGGAAAAGGCCTCAGGCATATCAATTCATGTACGGAATTTGGCCAGTTTTCATTGCCACGCTAGTCAGTGCAGATTGGTGATGGTGGTAGATTTTCGTCTGATCACTCACATCAAACCAGCCTAGGATGGGGCCCTTGACTACTGCAGCTTTGCTTTCACCACGCTAAGGTATTCCCATTCTGAAAGGGATATATATATATATATATATATATATATATATATATATATATATATATATATATATATATATATATATATATGTATATATATATATGTGTATATATATATATATATATATATATATATATATATATATATATATATATATATATGTTACAAAAAATGCCAAATGCTTTCCATTCAAGATATGTAGATAC
Organism: Palaemon carinicauda; assembly: GCF_036898095.1. Taxonomy (NCBI): domain Eukaryota; kingdom Metazoa; phylum Arthropoda; class Malacostraca; order Decapoda; family Palaemonidae; genus Palaemon; species Palaemon carinicauda. Next base: position 28,466,842 of record NC_090768.1, on the reverse strand, counting down.
ATTTCACATTGCAGATAATTTTGGGCAGTTTCATTTTGGTTTTAGCAATCAAGGCGGTGTCCTGTCAAATATTGTAATAACGACAATAAAATTATGCAAAATTTCGGCATCGATCTCTGTTCAAGTTAAGAGTATAAACCAACATAGAGAACATATTTGAAATAGATCTGTATCTCTTTTAAAATTCCTAAAATTAATTTACGACCATAGAAGAATATATTCAAACAAGCATTTACATACACACACATCTATATATATATATATATATATATATATATATATATATATATATATATATATATATATGAATATATATATATATATATATATATATATATATATATATATATATTATATGCATATATATATATATATATATATTCATATATATGTATATATATATATATATATATATATATATATATATATATATGAATACATGCATATACTGTGTATATATCTTTGCTATATATACTGTATGTGTATGTATACATATGTATGTGTGTATGTATTTTTGTGCTTGCCCTTTAAGAAAAAGCATTAGTTAAAAACAATATCACCCTCCTTTAATTGTGGTACTCACGCGCATTGACGTGGGTCGTGCAGATCTAGCTTCACTGCAACAACTGTAATAATAATAATAATAATAATAATAATAATAATAATAATAATAATAATAATAATAATGATAATAATAAAAATAATAATAATAATAATAATAACAATTAAAATGATAATAATAATAATAAAAATATTATTAATAATAATAATAATAATAATAGAAATATTATTAATAATAATAATAATAATAATAATAATAATAATAATAATGATAATAATAAAAATAATAATAATAATAATAACAATTAAAATGATAATAATAATAATAATAATAATAACAATTAAAATAATAATAATAATAATAATAATAATAGTAATAATAAAAATAATAATAATAATAACAATTAAAATAATAATAATAATAATAATAATAATAATAATAATAATAATAATTAACTTTTTGAGTAGATGCTATGCTAATTTCAAGTTAAACACATTTAGCACAATGTTTTACCGAGCGTTTAGACTAATACGTCATCTTTTGAAAATTTTCATAAAGAAATGTTTTTCCTGGAGAAGTTCTTTTCCAACAATGGTTTCCCATCCAAAACCTTCTATTACAAACTCAGAACTTTCCTTAACAGTATATTTTGTCCTAAATCAAAGAAATTTTGTCCAAAAAACTTGAACTCTTCATCAAATTACCATATTTTAATGATGACACAAACAAATATATTAAAATCAAAATACATGAAATCCTGAGTAAATATCGACTTACTTACTTTTACTTTTAGAGGTTTATTTCTCGCCCTCCATCAAACACTAAAGGTCTGTCCAGGCGGGCCTTGGTGTATGAAAAAATAATTCCTTTCCAGTTAACATTTTGCTCTGTATCGTTATCAGTTATTTCGCTAGCATTTGTATTCAGGCTTAATAGTTTTCAGGTCACTATTATAACACTTTCTAAAAAGATAAGTCTTCAGGTTTTTCTTGAAGGCAGCCACATTTGTGCTATTCTTGACATCGAGTGGAAGGTCGTTAAAGAGTCTCGGTGCAGCATAACTGAACGTTCTTCCTCCTATTGCATGATTCACACTAATTTCGAATAGTCTATGTGGGTCATCTGCATGTCTAACTCTTACCTACCACAAATTGAACCGAATATAATATTCTATAATTACTCCAAAATAAAAAGTTTAGTTAATCATAAAGAAAAGCTACAAAAGACCTTTGAATCAATGGTGGTTTACTTGTTTAACTGTCCAAATTGCCAATTAGCTTATATTGGCTCCACGAAAACATGCATTTTTTCTCGCTACCAAGATTACAAGGGAATTAGCAGCCGAACTGGCAGAGCCTTGTCCAAACCTTTACAGTCCAGCATACGAGACCAATGCGACATGAATTGTAAGTGTTCGTTCTCTTTGGACAACTTTTCAATAATATACAGAGGTTCATATGAAAATGAAATAAGAATAGCAGAGTCAATTTTTATAAAATCTAGAAAGCCACAACTTAATCAAGAAATTTCTAGTTTTCCTTTGAAGATTTCCTAATTATGCCTTTTCCCATTCTAACTTAAATTTTATTTGTTTACAATATTTATGTACAGCTTGTTCTTTATTGTTTTACTTTCTTTTACCCAGGAACATGATTATGAACACAGAGATGTTTGAAACGTCGTTATTTGTTGGTGATGGAAATAGATTTAAGAATGTTTGGCGTTGTCGTAATTCTCCAACTCCTTAACAACAACAACAACAACAACAACAACAATAATTAATTCTCGTCTAATTAACCAAAATGTATTCTCACTCACTGTCTGTGATACAGAGCATGCAAATTTAAAAAATCAAGGGATAATAATAATAATAATAATAATAATAATAATAATAATAATAATAAAATGGAAATTCTCAGGCAGAAATAGAAGAAGAGATAACATTGTGTCTACTTTTCCAAACCAAACATCATAGTCTCGAAACGAAAAATAAGAAAGATGTCATTGTTTACTTTCTAATAAAATATCTATAAGTAGATTGGCTTTATATTCTATAAATATCATTGTGTTGATTATCCTTAATTATTATCGGAAATAGGATAACTGAGAAATTCCTTATATTTTGATGTTGAGAAAAAATACTGGAACCATCAACGTAGTGACTCTCAGTCAGTGTTACATAATTACATAATTGTTTACTTAGTGCTACACGTAGAGATATCCGTCGTGTTATAATAACAATATTCGTTGTAATTATGCTCCCCTGTCTTTAAGGTAAGTCCATGCATGTCATTTTATTTGTGTAGTTTGTGCTGAAATGTTATTTGCTACTGCCAGACTAGGGTAATGTGACCCCCTAACTTGTCTGGTAACAGTTAGGCCTACCATGAACCTTCTAGACATATTTCCTCGAACTCATTTTGCCCACATCCATGGTTTACATATTTGGCAGCTTTCAAGAAAAACCTGAAGACTTATCTTTTTAGAAAGTGTTATAATATTGACCTGAAAACTATTAAGCCTGAATACAAATGCTAGCGAAATAACTGATAACGATACAGAGCAAAATATTAACTGGAAAGGAATTATTTTTTCACACACCAAGGCCCGCCTGAACAGACCTTTAGTGTTTGATGGAGGGCGAGAAATAAACCCGTGAAAAAAAAAAATAGTCAACTATCAAGTTCTTTTAAATGCACGAACTAGGCCTATCAATTCAGTAGCAATGAATGTTCCCCCAGTCCCAACGCCATTCTACACAAATCCAATCAAGTTGTTAGAAATGTGCACTTTTTCTCATTTTCTATGAAACATTCGATTGTCCCTGCTGTTGGGGAACTCAGATAATTGAATAGAACCTCGTAAATAGGCCTACACAATTTAGAATCACACAGCCTATATGAGTGGCTACTATTAACGTACAGTAGTTATAGATTTTAAATGAAAATTTCTGTTTTGCTCCTAGCATTCACCATATGTCCTAAGTTCCATTGTGATCTTGAACCCTGCATTGGAAAATGGCTCGGTATTATTTTACTGTATTACAGGGCAATGTAACCTAGGAAAAAACTACTTTTTCTTATAGAAAAAAATACGCTCTCTTTCGATGGGTTTATAGTGGAGATTGACGAATCTCACTTTGGTAAGGCCAAGTACGACCGTGGCAGGCGTTTGAGTTCGATATGGGTGTTTGGGTGGAATTGAAAGTGTGTCCAAGAAGTTTTTTTTTAATTCCCTTACTTGAGCCTCTACCTCGGAAAATGAATGCTGCTACCCTTATTCCCATAATACAAAAACAAATTAAGGTAGGTAGCATCATTATAAGTGACAAGTGGGGTGCGTATAGTTCGTTAGGAGAGCTGGGCTATGAGCACAGGACTATTAATCACTCTGAACACTTTGTCGACCCCTCAGAACCTAGGCACCCATACTCAGAATATTGAACGCCTGTGGAGGGAAGTGAAGGAGTGGATCGAAAGACCTGGTAATAAATCGAAATATTTCCTTCAGTATTTCCTGCCAGATTTTTTTCACTCACCGCTACCCAGAGGCCTTATTAATGCACCAATTCTTCATCACTGGCAGTCGCCTCTACCCTCCATGTAACACCAGGTGGTAGAGGATCCCGATGACCCCCTCAACCTTCCACGTCTCAATCATAATGGAGGCAATTAATTTTTATTTACCTTATTTTTCATATTCATTAGGATTTAATATTTTTTGTGACCGGGGAAGGGGTGGGGGTCTGGGAGTCTCCCCCCCCCCCCTTGGCTAGGGGCTGTGACCTCGGAAGGGGGTTCCCCCCGGCTAGGGGCTGTGATCTGGGAACTACTAGGTTAGTTTAGGTGGGTTTGTTAGGTTCTGTACCCTTTTACAAACCATAAGATTGTTTAATAAGCACGTTTTGTTACCTCGGAACGGGTTCCCCCGGTTAGGGGCTGTGACCTGGGAACTATTAAGGTTAGGTCGGTTTGTTAGGTTCTGTGCCATTTTACAATCTTCAAAATGTTAATTAATCATGTTTTTTTCTGTTTTTGCACACTCCAAAAAATCACAGTACTGTATTTTGGTTTGTGGACTGAGGCCAGATGTAGCACGCAGACTGCCCAGTGTCCGAATGTCGACCACACTCCAACGTTTACTGCACAAAAAGATAAAACAGTGGAATACTCAGAAATCTTGGCAACAGGTAAACAGTCAAGAGAACTGGGCACTGGGCACCACCCCTTGATTTTATACTGGGCAAGGGAACCCAACTAGAACTGTAGTTGCTTAATATTATTCTCGAGGTAATCCATCTTGTTTATTACTGGCATCCATGGAGTCCAATATAAATAGCAACACTACAAACATTAGAGGAGGAAACAATTATGTTATAAAAGGGAAAGACTTCAGGCTGGAACGCGGACTATCTTATGTGGGTAAATATATTTAAAGAGGATTAACAACAAAAAAAATTTATTAAGAAAATTGAGAGAAAAAAACAAATTCCATATTTGTGAAAATACAAGTATACAAAACCAGAAGGTGAGACATAAATATCTCCATACAGAAACTCTTAGGAATCAATCCTCTAAATATTTAATCTATATATACAATTATAACTATAGACCAACTTAAGTGTAGATATTTGGGCTAAATTCAAATGCTATTTGACAGGTCACTTCAAATAGGGTCAAAGGGATTATAAAACAATATTAGCTATCTACATTCTCACTTTAACTTCAGAAAGAGCCCCTCCTTCAGATTACATAGTCAAACAGGAAAAAAATAAGATTCAGTATAAGTAATTTTTACAAATAAAGTCCTATTAGGTTGATGATGCAGATTTTTTTGAAATTATCATCAAGGCGGAGCCTATTCGGGCAAGGTCGACATAGCCAAGACAAAGTTCTAATCTTGTGACATAAGAAAACTTCAAGCTTGTAGGAGAATCCCACCACATTGGTTATAACGATCTACTCAGGGAGTCAGCAGAGTGGACATAAATCTCTGACTACCTACTGATAAATGATTCTCAACCATAGGGTTTTATTTCACTAAAATGTTCACTGCACTAATATCCTAAGAATCCCTCAGGTTAAAAACTAAAACATTTGATTATAAGCTTGATATCTTCATGTCTCGTCCCCTCAAGTTCCACTTATTGTCAATACTATGCGTAGGACCAACAAACACCTTTTTCTTCACTTTTGAATCCTATTGTTGCAGTCCAGTATTCCACATGCCCTTTCTTGATCTGACACTAATGTATTGCCAAGCCAATGGCACCATATCAGACATGTTGGTGTGGGTACGTTCAGTAAATAACATTGGTTATTTTGATCCATGCATCTTCTTAATGATGTGTGTCGAGGACTATCTTTGATATCCACACGCTTATTCATGACAGTACCTCTATTGCGTGACTGCAATTCTAATTATCATCTCCAAGCCCTACAGGGAGTGGGCGTACTGCTAGCCACCTGATAAATGAAAGAAAAACAAAATAAAACATTATTAGGGGCTTGAGTTAATTAGATACATCATTGCAATAAATCTGAAAGTAATTTGTATTTTTCCTAACATAAGAAATATTAAGGTTTCTTCACACGAACCCCTTATCATTATTAGAACAGGTTCCCAACTGTTTCCCTTGGGAAGAGGGGGGGGGTGTGTGTGTGTGTCCATAACGGTACAATGACTTATTTGCAGCGGAAATAAAGGTCAGATTTTTTGAAAGCACATCATTTTTTGAAGGTAAAGTCCTTTTTTCTTTTAGAAATGTTGTCCCGTGTTTTACTATAAAATTACTTTTTTCAAACTTTGTTGCCTCTGCCAGTCATTGTAATAAAGAAATTGGTTAATATATGATATTTTAATTACTAGCGAAACTGAAATTCAATATAAGAAATGGACGAGTGCTGGCTATTTTGGTATTTGTTTCTGATGTTTGATAGGGCTATGGCATAATAACTTTCGCATCATTCGATTAAAATGTCAAGTCTATTTTTCACTCTAAAATCCATTGCTTATATTTGGGAGACTGATGGTGAGTTATTGCGCATGCGTTGCTTGCACTCGCTTTTGCGAGCTTTTTTTTTTGGTAAATATATGATACTTTAATTTCTAGCCAAATACATGAACCATATTTTTTCCCACACACTTTCTTGTGTTTTATGCATTTCTGACCATGATTATTGGGGCAAACCATTCGTTCATGAGTTTTTGGACCCCTTTTATAAAGACAATTATGGGGGACCCTAGTGGGAAACGGTTTTTTGGGTGGGGATATGTTATAAACAAGTGATTTTCAGCAATAATAATGATCAGAAATGCAAAATAAGCACAAGATAACCAGTGGGAAAAATATATGTTTCATGTAAGTAGCTGAAAACAGGCCAAAACTTTACATATTATTTATCACTTTCGAGATTTGTAGAAGGGTACAGAACCTAACAAACCCACCTAACCTAACTTAGTTGTTTCCAGGTCACAACCCCCCTTCCCAGGTCACAACCCCCTAGCCATGGGGCAAACCACCCAAACCCTCCTTCCCAGGTCACAACCGCTAGCCGGATCCCCCTTCTCAGGTCACAAACTATATATGGTTCATGTAAGTGACTGAAAACAGGCCAAAACGTGATTATTTATCACTTTTGAGATTTGCAAAAGGGTACAGAACCTAACAAACCCACCTAACCTAACTTACTAGTTCCCAGGTCACAACCCCCCCCCCCTTCCCAGGTCACAATCCCTAGCCAGGGAGCAAGCCCCCTGGTCCCTCCTTTCCATGTCACAACCGCTAGCCGGACCCCGCTTCCCAGGTCACGAACGAAAAAGTAAATCACAAAGAAACGGATTTTGAGCGAAACGAAAAATCTATTTGTTCCGTAACTGGAATACAAACCACGCTATTTATTAGGGGTTATACTTTCAGCGGAGCTGAAATGATGAGCCATTAAAATTTAGCGAGGGTTAACTACCCACACCGCTAGTTAGCGGGGGTAGGGGGGGGGTTAGCTTCCTACCACTCGCGTTCACACACCTGTGATTTAGTCACTTTACTTTTGGCTCGGATCGAGAGCTGTTGTTTCCTCTCTCCCTCCTCGCCTATTCCGGACTGCCAATAATTTTTGTCTTTCAACTTACTTTTTCTTATACTTGTATATATACAGTATGAAAACATTCTTAATGTTTATGTACCGTGAGCCCTTGCTACTTTGCGGTTCGACTATCGCGGATTCACGACTTCGCGGATTTTTTTCATAACGCATGTATATACATATATCGCGGATTTTCCGGAAATTTCGAAAATAGCTGCGATATATGAAGACCCCAAATATTTCGTTAATTCCATTAATAATTAGTAATATCTGCTCTTTACTGATGGTTCATTGCATTACATATGACATATAATTCAGTACAGAAAGAAATAAAACACGAAAAGAGAATGTGATCATACGATAAGTCAGTATACGTAGTAAAATTAAATTGAACATGAAACGTAAATCAGATGCAGTCTGACTTTGTCATATTTGAATGGTGTAAGGCTGCTGATGGCTACTACTACAAATGTAATGGATGTGCATCTTTTCCATGAATCTTTTGTATGTATACGTACGTAGTACTGCATCCAATAATATTCTTTGTTGCAAAAGTCACATTTCGAATAAGCGTACATATCCTACAACAAAGCAAGCGTAAAATAGCGTACGTAAAGCATACTGTATATAGTACCTTGTATTTGAATTTGTAACTACTACGTAGCATGTAAGACGGACTGTGATTGGTTCCAGTGCTGATAGATAACAAATCAGCTCCCAAGTTCTCTCTCTCTCTCTCTCTCTCTCTCTCTCTCTCTCTCTCTCTCTCTCTCTCTCTCTCTCTCGTAAATTATCATTCGGTCATTAGCGGCAGTTTGTTATTGTTGGTTGAACGCCAAAAAAAAAAAGAAAAAAAAATTGTTTTCCTGCTTTGCTACGTATGTAGGATTTTATATAGATACGGTAAATAATATTTGTAATAACATATTTACTAAAAGCTTTTAATATCATTATTTATCACTTTTATCATGCGCGTTTAATGCCTTCGTTTGTTTATTACGATCGAAGATGGAGCGTACAGTAAACGAATGGAAGGTTTCCGTTTCAGGCGGCGTCATAAAGAAAAACATTATATAAATGGCATTCATTTCATTTCTTTGGAAGTCCTAAGAAAAATTAAGTAAAACATTGGTAATAACAAAATCGACATATAATCAATATAATCGATGCAAAAACTAACCTATACACAGATGTGTAAATGCGTTTGTTTCTTCATTATGATCAGAGATAAACGTAAACAAAACATTGGTTGTCATTTTTTATCGTGCTTTTTGGCGTGTTTAGGAAACGCATGATATAAAATCGCCTTTTATATTTGTGCGTGTTTTAGTTTAGGGTACTGTAGTACATGCATTAAGTGTTCTGTACATTAAAGGGTAGTTTGTTAACAGTACTACGTAAACGAAAGGTTTTAAAAGTCTGAATATACATGTTAAATAAATGCGTAAATATGGTGTCCCTACTTCGCGGATTTTCAGCTATCGCGGTCGGGTCTGGAACCTATCTACCGCGATAAATGAGGGTTCACTGTACTGTATATACATGTGTATAGAAATGTGGTAAGTTTCCGTTTCAGTGTTTGTGCTGTGTGTGTGATACATATACGACAACGACACTTGCGTAGTAGCAAGGCCAGCACAGTTCCACTTCGTGGGGAACGACCTCTCCCTCTCTGGTCCATCGGTCTTCCCGTCGGCATATATCCGTTAATTCGGCCGCCGCAGGGGAATTGTCATCGCCTGGACTCTCTTCATTCAACTATGTCTTCGCCTTTCCTTTTTTCCTACAGAAAACATGGATTTTTGAGCGAAGGGAATGTGTCCTCTCAAAGTTTGACTACGGCCTTTTTCTTCTCGAGGTCGTTCACCTTTACAACAACAGCGTACTATTGGGGAAACTCCTTTCCCGTTCGTAGGTTAGGTTGCTCTTCCGATTGTTTGTTTCAATTATTTTTAAGTGAAATTGAGATTGTATTTTAACTTTTCAGCTTTTCTCCATGGGGAACACTTCTCTTCAGAGGATCAGTAGTTCTCACTATTAGTGATTTTTCTTAGCTGATTTAAATAATTGTAATTCTGTTTTATTACAGTTTCTCCGCTCCCCCCCCCCTTCTCCCATGGATGTCAACTGGGGAAGGAAGGGCGCAATATTTAACTTTTATGTTGTTCTCTCGGGGTTTCTCTTCGGAGTTCTCCCTGGGGAATTTGTTAAATAATTAATTTTATTGTCAGCGCAATACTTATTTTATGTTGTTCCCTAGGGGTTCCTCCCTAGGGAATTTCTGTTAAATAATTAATTTTCTTTTTTTTTTTCCCTGTTAACTATGCAGTTTCTCATCGTTTGACTAAGAGTGCCAACTAAGCATTGTTCTGTTCATGCCTGGGGAATCTGCTGTCACTGCCGTCCCTCAGAGGATGTCGTCATGGGCGTCCTCACTTCTCTTAGAAGTACAGTACTCCCGTGACAACATGACCAGCACTTCAGATCATCTTAGAACGATAAAGGAGGTTCGCCTCCAGGGGTTGGGCAACTTCCCTTCCGAGGGAAGTTTCCTCCCCAGGTGTGAGGTTTCTCCCGCGAGCGCCAATAGTGTTTCGCGCCCGCGCGCGCCAACAGTCTTTCACGCGTGCGCGCCGATGATCTTCCGCACGCGGGCGGCGATGGTCTCCCGCGCGGGCCCCGGTGATTTTCCGCCCGCGCGCCGATTTTGCACGCTCGCGAGCGCCAATGCTCTTGCGCGCGCGCGCCAACAGTCTTCTGCTCGCACTCACCAACGATCTTCCGCGCTGTAGCGCCAATGTTCTTGCGTGCGCGCACACCGACAATCTTCCGCACGTGGGCGCCGATGGTCTCCAGCGCGCGCCCCGATGATTTTCCGCACGAGCGCCAATGCTCTTGCGCGCGCGCCAAAAGTCTTGCACGCGCACGCCAAAAGTCTTGCATGCAGGCCCCAAAAATCTTGCACGCGCGCGTGGCAACTTTCTTCCGCGCGTGGGTGCCTAGGGTCTCCCACACCCGTGCTCGCTGACTTTCTTCCGTGCACGGGCGCCGATGGTCTCCTGCACGCGCGCCAATGGCCTTATGCGCCGACGGCCAAGGCTCTATGGCAAGGAGCATGCCAACAACAGTGGGTACAACAGTGACATTTACTCCTCTTCCTTGTTTTGTCTGGAGAAGGGTACTCAAGAAGGCTAGAACATCAGTCAGCCTCTCAAGGGCTCTCGTAGCTCCGCAGAACGGTTTCCGAACCTTATGCAGCTCCTGGTAGAGCCTCCAAGAAATCCCTCTCCACGTCACAGACAATCACACGTCGACATCTACCACAAGCTATAGCTTTGCTATGATTCCTCACCATCAGTCTACCAGGCAGTATAACGTCTGCTTTGGGTGGTGTCATGGGAAAGCATATCTCTCCACTTGATACCTCTATTCCAGCAATAGCGGAATCTTTGAGTATATGCAAGAGGAAAAGACCCCCCCTTTTCAGGTTCAACAGGTAAAAACGATCACTCAACCTTGAGCCTCGCCTTCAAACTGAAAGGAAGGGACATCCCCTCATTGCTAGATCTTTTTTAACTCATACGTACTTACAACTTGTCTTTTCCCAGGCGGAATTGAAATCAAAGGCAACATTCAGTTTCGTCCCCAAGTATGTCGCCAGACACAGTCTCCAGAGGTAACGGATCCTACACAAGTCTCCACTAGGTAACTGATGATCCAGATCATCTGTTACTGTACCCTGGGTAAGGTATGAGGCTCTACCTTAAAAGAACGGCAACAGCTCACCGGAGTCGCTTCTCTTGTCATCAGCACTGGGATAGATACAAGGAGGATCACCAAAACATCATCTCTGCTGGATTCACAATCATCAATTATGCCCTGAATCCAGATCCTCATCCAACATGTCGACTCACGATGTCTGGGGGATAGCTATGCCCCTGGCCCTTCTAAGAAGATTACTCTGTGATGCAGTTTTACAGACAAGGGTGTAAATGCTCCAGGTGACTTTCACAACTTTTCTCCTGCAAGACGTGACCCACAGGAACTCGATACGATCTCTATCGGTCCTGTGATGGCTGCACAACAGCTGGTTGTATACAGTACCTGAAGCTCCTTATTGGACAAGTAGCAGAAGGTTGAGGGCACTGTTACCTGGTTTTAGTCTGCGTGAATGAAAAGATTTGACTGGCTCTTATTATTTTCTTCATCCTCCCCCCTCTTGGGAAAAGCAGCATCCTGGGTTCTCTGCACAAGCTGACCTCAAACCACTGCAGGTAAACCATGCTCCCTTGTGTACCTAGTATTAAGGTAATACTATTGCGTCCCCATACCTTGGCGATGTGGTATTGGGAAAGTCTCGGTTACAACAGTGTTTCCTACAAAAAGACTCGGAATAACTTTACCTAGACAGTCACACTTCTAGATATCTCAACACACAGCTTGTGTAGGCAGCGGACCTTGCGTAGCAAGGTTTTAGCGAGGCGCAGGGACTCCTTATTTTGAGTACTAACTTACTCAGATAAGAAACCCCCGGTTAAAGCCAAAAGCCAGATTGGCAGGGACGTCCACCCTTCCTAATGGGTGAGTCACCCCTAAATAAATAGCGTAGGTTTGTATTCCAGTTACGGAAAAAATGACAAATTCGTAGATAATTTGTATTTTTCCTAACGATACAAACCTTAGCTATTTATACAAACGCCCACCAGCCCTATCCCCCTTGAAGTCCTACCTCCAAGCAAAGTGGGCTAAATCACCGGTGTGTGAGTGTGATTGGTAGCAAGCTACCCCCCTCCCCACAACTAGCGGTGTGGGTAGATAACCCTCGCTAAATTTTAATGGCTCGTCATTTCAGCTTTGCATAAAGTAATAACCCTAAATAAATAGCTAAGGTTTGTATTGTTAGGAAAAATATAATTGTTCCGTAACCGAAATACAAACCACGCTATTTACAAAGGGTATTACTCTTAGCGAAGCTGAAATGACGAGCCAATAGTTTTTAACGAGGGTTAATTACCCCCGCGCTAGTTAGCGGGGGTTGGGGAAGGGTAGCTTGCTACCCCTCCCCCCTCCACACACCGGTGACTTGCTTCACTTCACTTTTGGCTCGGCGGTGATCAGACGTGTCTGTTCATCGCCTTCGTGACAGCCTTTAATTTTCTTCTTTTTCTTTTCAGCTTGTGTGATTGGTTGGAAGTTGACCTTCAGTTATTTTCTTTTATTTAATATGCGTACATGCCCTGGAGTTGCCGGCCGTCCTTGTGGGACTTTCATGTCGGACGTGATTACGGATCCTCACACCCTCTGCCCTCAATGTCGGGGCCGACGGTGCGACCAGGATAACATGTGCCGTGAGTGCAGGGAGTGGTCTGCCTTCCAGTGGGAGAGGTTTGGCCGTCGGCGTAAGAAGAAGTCCAAGAGAGACCGTTCTCCTCCGGGGTTAGCCTTGAAGGAGGAAGGTTCTCGGGACTCTTCTTCCGCCGCCCAAACCTCCTCCGAAGCTCCCCCTCGTCCGCCTCCTAAGGAGAGTCGTCCGAGTGGGAGCGCAGGCCCTTGTTCTGTTTCCCTACCTTCGGTGGGGGGAGAGGGCGTCGCCTCCCATAGCGAGGCGGTTCCCCCTCCTCCTCCGGGGGAGGTTATTGATAATAATGCCTTATCCAGTGATGATCTTTTACAGATTTGGTCGTCCCTGGGGCTTAAGGGCTTGCCCTCCAGGGTCGCTCTTATTGACCTTGTCTCGTTGGGGGCCGCTGTTAAACAGTCGCCGGTGGTAGCGGAGGTAGACCCTCTGTCTATTGTCGACGTCGTGGTGACAGAGGCCTCCGACGTGGCAGGGCCTTCCGACGCAGGTGCTGTTGCTGGTGATGGTGCTCTAGGCTCTCCTCCTCCTTCCGTGCATCCTTCGAAGGGGGAAGTGAGTCCTTCGGTCTCGACTGCTGCCCAGCTTCCTTCTGAGGGAAGTGTTTTGACGGAGACTCCCCTTCGGAGGACCGATGGTCCCGACGATCTCCCCCGAGGCCGCCTCCGCCGTAAGGCTCACCACCCTCTACGCCACAAGGGCCTCCCTTCCCCTTACAGGGGGACTAAGAGGCGCCTTTTTGGGTCTTCGTCCTCCGGGGGGGACTCTCCTCGTCAGCCTCAACCGACTGCTCCGCCCTCCTTGAACCTCTCTGCAGACCGCTCACCATCTCCTGCTGGATCTTCGCCTTCTGGAGAACTCGTCACCCGACGGGCAACGGTCCCTTCGGGGCTAAGGGATTCTTCCCTTACGCGAGCAGGGCTAGCGCACAAGAGCTCTCCTGCTCGCCAGCGATCTCCTGCTCGTCGACGATCTCCTGCTCGCCGACGCTCACCTGCTCGTCGGCTCTCTCCTGATGTTCGCCCCCCTCGCCAGCGCTCTCCTGCTCGTCAGCTCTCTTCCGAGCGTCAGCGCTCATTTGAGGACCATCGCCCTGCGGTCTCTGACCACCCTTTAGTTCCTGCTGAACTCCCTGCTCACCATCCACCTGGTCCTGTGGCTACGCAACATCGTGCTGCGCGTGTGTCAGAAACACATGTTCGCCAACGCGCCAGCGATCTTCCCGTTCCTGCTCGTGAACGCGCCGCACCACCTGTCCTCTCACAGGACACGCGTCGACCTTCTGCTCGCCAGCGATCACCAGCTCGCCAGCGATCACCTACACATGCTGCTCGCCATCGCACGACCCTGCATGATCGCCCGCTTACGCATGCTGCTCCTCATCGCACTACCCTGAACGATCGCCCTCCTGCGGATGCTGATCACCATCGCACCCTTTCACGCGACCATTCACCTGCGCATGCTGCTCGCCATCGCACAACCCTGCACGATCGCCCGCTTACGCATGCTGCTCCTCATCGCACAACCCTGAACGATCGCCCTCCTGCGGATGCTGATCACCATCGCACCCTTTCACGCGATCATTCACCTGCGCATGCTGCTCGCCATCGCACAACCCTGCACGATCGCCCGCTTACGCATGCTGCTCCTCATCGCACAACCCTGAACGATCGCCCTCCTGCGGATGCTGATCACCATCGCACCCTTTCACGCGATCATTCACCTGCGCATGCTGCTCGCCATCGCACAACCCTGCACGATCGCCCGCTTACGCATGCTGCTCCTCATCGCACAACCCTGAACGACCGCCCTCTTGCGGATGCTGATCACCATCGCACCCTATCACGCGATCATTCACCTACACATGCTGCTCGCCATCGCTTACCATCATGCGGTCATTACCGCCAGCGATCTTCTTCACCTACGCGGCAGCACGATCCCTCGCCGTCGCGCCATCGCTTGCGTTCGTCGCCTCGGACACGTGTTCATTTACCTGCCCACCCTCACGCCCACTCGCCTGCGCGCCCGCGCGATCGCTCGCCTGCACGCCCGCGCGACCGCTCGCCTGCACGCCCGCGCGACCGCTCGCCTGCGCGCCCGCGCGACCGCTCGCCTGTGCGCCCGCGCGATCACCCGCGCGACCATTCGCCTTTGCGCGACCGTTCGCCCTCGCGCGACCATAGTTCGCGGCGATTTCCACAGCCGGTGGTAGCAGCAGGGACGCGTGCTCCTAGACGGCACTCGGGATCACCTCCATCCAAGCACAGGTTGGTATTGCAGGACGAAGACAGGTCAGTACAGCATTCTTCCCCACCTTCTTTTCAGGCAGGTACCGTCGTGTCCACTCCGAAGGATCGCCCGATCCCTTTCACCTTAGCGAGGATTTCGGACTCTGTGTCCTTTGAGCAGCAGACTTAGTTTGGTCCGCTGGCACGGGCGTTAGTGAGGGTTATGAAACCAGCACTCGCCGGCCAGGGTAACAAACCAGCGGCTGTCTCCTACGCTGAAGAGAAAGAGAGGAGTGGACTTCGTGGTGACTTCCCCCTGGGCGAAGTTGGTTCCCAAGAGGTCGGTTTCGAGGGTCCCCTCTCCTGCATGAGTACTCTCTCCTTCTCCCGTGGACGAGGCCTTTCCGTCCTCAGGTGAGTCCAGTGGGGCGGTAGTCTTCCCCTCGGCACCAGGGGTGGAGACTTCGCTTCAGGCAGGAGAATCGTCTCGTGAGGAAGGGGCCCCTCGAACCTCGTTGTTGGGATCCTGTATCCCTCCCAGAAGGGAACCCAAGGATTCCAAGACCATCCCTAAATCCTCTGCAAGGATTCGTCAGGAACCCACGACTACCCAGGGGAATGTCCACGTATCACCCCAGGAAGAGATTCCTGGGGCAGGAGACTTAGCTGCCAGCCCGCAGGGAGGAGAACAGCAAGAGTCCGAACATGCCTTCTGGCAGGTCCTAAGCCTGATAAGGCAACTTAACAGTCTTACGGATCCAGTCATCCCCCCCCGTGAAGGCAAAGACACGATTCTGGATGAAGTGTTTGACGTTCGGAAGGCCCCTAAGACCAGTGCAGCTCTGCCCTGGTCTCGGGAGCTGAAGAGTGCCAGAGCTAGGGCCAATGCTCAGCTCGCACTTCTTGCCTCCTCCAGTCGTTCCACTGCCGGGAACAAACTCATCCCTCCTCCTCGTATTTCGAGATCCTGGGTGAGCACAACCTCGCTCTTCCTCTCCATCACTCTGTGGAGGAGCTGGTGAAGGGAGTTCCCTTGGAGAAACTCTCTGCCCGGCAGGTGTCGTTCTCGGCGGCAGAGATCCTTAACCACGAGAAGGTCGCTAAGTGTGCCATGCAGGCCACTTCGTGGCTGGACTTCTGGTTAGGATCTCTGGGCATCCTTTTGCGATCGGAGGACTTGTCCAAGGAGACCAATAGGAAGGCCCTAGAGACCTTCTTGCTCTCGGGCACCCGCTCCATCGAGTTTTTGGCGCACCAGGTTACCACCCTGTGGGCCAACTCGGTGTTGAAGCGTCGCGATGCTGTGTCCGAGAGATTCCATCCAAAGGTCCCCGCCGTAGATGTGTGTAGGCTCCGACATGCCTCCCTCCTGGGGGAGAGCCTGTTTGAGCTTCAAGACTTGGAGCGAACGGCTGAGAGGTGGAGGAAATCCAGCACGGACTCCCTCCTCCACAGGGCCCTTACAACTCGGCCCTATAAGCCTCCAGCCCCGCCACAACAGCAGCAACAGCCTCGTAAGGCTCCCAAACAGGCACCGGCAGCTAAGAAAGTGGTGTCTAAGCCCCAGCCCTTTCCAGCCAAGGTCAAGAGGGGCGGTAAGTCCTCCAGGGGAGGCAAGACTTCTAGGGGTGGCGGCCGTGGCCGCAAGCCCTAGGGGTGGCAGTCCCCCTGCGTGTCCACCTGTGGGGGGATGCCTTCAGCGTTGCGTCCGCAGGTGGCAACATCACGGGGCCGATGCTTGGACGGTCTCAGTGATCGGCCAAGGTTATCGCGTCCCGTTCACGTCATCTCAACCTCCCCTGACAGCGAATCCAGTGTCGTTGAGCTCCCATGCCATGGAATCGGCAAAGGGGCTGGCCCTTCAGGCCGAAGTCGAGACCATGTTCGAGAAGGGTGCTCTCCAGGAGGTCGTGGACGGCTCTCCAGGCTTCTTCAGTCGACTCTTTCTTGTAAAGAAGGCTACTGGAGGCTGGAGACCCGTCATCGATCTCTCGGCTCTGAACAGGTTTGTCAAACAAACCCGGTTCAGCATGGAGACAGCAGACACGGTCAGACTTGCGGTGAGACCACAAGACTTCATGTGTACACTGGATCTAAAGGATGCGTACTTCCAGATCCCAATCCATCCGTCTTCCAGGAAGTACCTGAGATTCTGCCTAGACAACAAGATCTACCAGTTCAAGGTGCTGTGTTTCGGTCTCTCCACAGCTCCTCAGGTGTTCACCAGAGTGTTCACCCTGATTTCGACTTGGGCGCACTGGAACGGCATTCGTCTCCTTCGTTACCTAGACGATTGGCTGATCCTAGCAGACTTTGAGTCGACCCTTCTTCGACACCGAGACAGGCTTCTAGATCTTTGCCAGGATCTGGGGATCGTGGTAAACCTCGAGAAGTCCTCTCTGCAGCCGTCCCAACGACTGGTTTATCTAGGCATGCTAATAGACACTAATCTCCACAAAGCCTTTCCATCAGACGACCGGATAGCAAGGCTGAGGAGGGTGGCGGAACCTTTCCTCAGGCGAAAAGAACTCCCCGCCCAATCGTGGTTGCGTCTCTTAGGCCACCTATCCTCCCTGGCCCGTCTGGTTCCAAACAGCCGCCTCAGGATGAGATCCCTTCAATGGCGGCTCAAGTCCCGGTGGAATCAAGGATCCGATTCCCCGGACATTCTGATCCCAATGGGGTCTCTGGAACAGACGGACTTGCGGTGGTGGCTGGCCGACGAGAACCTGCGGAAGGGAGTGAGTCTTCTCGTCCTCCCCCCGGAATTGACTCTGTTTTCGGACGCGTCAAAAGAAGGGTGGGGGGCGCACGTTCTGAACCAGAGGGCCTCAGGCCTTTGGTCAGAATCAGAAAAGTGCCTACACATCAACCTGCTAGAATTGAAGGCCGTCTTTCTGGCCCGTCAACAGTTCCAACGGTTCCTGGCGGGTCACTCCGTGGTGGTGATGAGCGACAACACCACGGTAGTGGCTTATATCAACAAGCAGGGAGGCACTTTTTCGCAACAGCTATCCCATCTTGCAGTAGAGACTCTGAGGTGGACCGAAACCCACTCGATAACACTATCAGCTCGCTTCATTCCTGGCAAGAGGAATGTGCTCGCCGACAGTCTGAGCAGGGCTTCACAGATAGTGAGTACCGAGTGGTCTTTGGATCCTCAGATAGCCAACAAAGTCCTAACTTTGTGGGGTTCCCCGACGGTGGACTTGTTCGCGACAGCGTTGAACTTCAAGCTGCCCCTGTACTGCTCACCAGTCCCGGACCCCAAGGCACTCTGGCAAGATGCTTTCCAGCAACGGTGGGACAACATCGACGTGTACGCCTTCCCACCGTTCTGTCTGATGAGAAGGGTGCTCAACAGGACCAGACTATCGGTCAACTGTTCCATGACTCTAGTAGCCCCGCTATGGCATCACGCGGAATGGTTTCCAGACCTTCTGCAACTCCTGACGGAACTCCCAAGGGAGCTTCCTCCACGACACGAGCTTTTTAGACAACCCCACTCCGGTGTCCCTCACAGGGCCGTAGCCTCGCTTCGGCTTCACGCCTGGAGACTATCCAGCGTCTCCTCGCGGAGAGAGGCTTTTCGCAACAGGTTGTGGAGAGAATGTCTCGGCACCTGCGAAGGTCCTCTGAGGGAGTCTACCAAGCGAAGTGGAGAGTCTTTTGTGGTTGGTGTCGTGGAAGGGGTATCTCTCCACTCGATGCCACTATTCCAGCAATAGCGGACTTCCTTGTGTATTTGCATGAAGAAATGCGCCTTTCTGTCTCGGCAGTGAAAGGCTATCGCTCAGCCTTAAGCTTGGCCTTCAGATTGAAGGGCGTGGATATTTCTTCATCGCTAGAACTCTCGTTACTCATACGTAGCTATGAGCTTACCTGCCCCCAGTCGGAAGTGAGACCCCCTCCTTGGAACGTGGTTCGAGTCCTCAGGTCTCTCAAGAGACCTCCCTTCGAGCCATTACGCCAGGCCTCCGATCGCCACCTGTCTTGGAAGACGGCTTTCCTACTCGCCTTGGCCTCGGCCAAGCGAGTTAGTGAACTTCATGGTCTCTCGTACGACATCGCCCATTCGAGGGGATGGGGGGAGGTAACGTTCAGGTTCGTCCCTGAGTTTGTGGCCAAGACTCAGAATCCTGGAGTGCCGGATCCTCGGTTCGACTCTTTCAGGATCGCGAGTCTCCGTTCTGTAACAAACGACCCAGACCAGCTGCTACTATGCCCAGTGAGGTGTCTGAGGTACTACTTGAAGAGAACGGCTGCAGTCCGTCCTCATGTGCGAGCTTTGTTTGTGAGCACAGGCAGGACAAAGAGGAGGGTCACCAGGAACACCATCTCTGCTTGGATTCGAAGGGTTATCCACCATGCCCTGAATCCTGACCCTCCTCCGTCACGTCGCCCTCGGGCCCACGATGTCAGGGGTATTGCTACTTCCCTGGCCTTCAAGAGAAACTTCTCTGTGACGCAGGTACTTCAAGCTGGGGTCTGGAAGCGTCAAACGACCTTCACAGCCCACTACCTGCAAGACGTGACCCACAGGAGCCTCGATACGTTCTCTATCGGCCCTGTGGTGTCTGCACAACAGCTGGTCTAACCTCAGGCTCCTTTTTGGACAAGTAGCAGTAGGTTGAGGGCGTTGTTACCCGGTCTTAGTCTGTGTGAATGAAAGAGTATGTCTGACCCTTACTTCTTTCTTCATTCTCCCCTCTCTTGGGGAAGCAGCATCCTGGTCCTCGCATAGCTGACCTCGACCTCTGCAGGTAACCCATGCTTCTTTGTGCTCCTAGTATTAAGCTTAATACTGTTGCGTCTCCCATACCCTGACGAGGTGGTATGGGGAACGTCCTATCCTAGAATTCCTATCTGAAGGTCTCAAGGTCAACTTCATAGGACGAGTCACACTCTCCTCCTCACACTACTTATGTAGGCCACTCGTTCCTAGCGATGCTAGGAACCTGTGAGGTACAGGGGCTCCCTCTCTCTAGTGCTGCTCACTGAGGGATCGAGCCCCTGGGCAAGCCGAAGTCAGTAAGGCTGGGGACTTTCCACCCTTCCTAAGGGGTAAGTCACCCTTTGTAAATAGCGTGGTTTGTATTTCGGTTACGGAACAAATGACAAATTCGAAGATAATTTGTATTTTTCCTAACCATACAAACCTTAGCTATTTACACATATGTGCCCGCCATCCCTGACCCCCAAGTCAAGTCCTACCTCTAAGTGAAGTGAAGCAAGTCACCGGTGTGTTGAGGGGGGAGGGGTAGCAAGCTACCCTTCCCCACCCCCCCGCTAACTAGCGCGGGGGTAATTAACCCTCGTTAAAAACTATTGGCTCGTCATTTCAGCTTCGCTAAGAGTAATACCCTTTGTAAATAGCTAAGGTTTGTATGGTTAGGAAAAATACAAATTATCTTCGAATTTGTCATATTATCTACGAATTTGTCATTTTATGAGCACTTATCTTTTTTTTCACACGTTCAATTATGACAAAGAATCTATCTAGAGACGAGTGATTTTGTAATTTATTTCAAATGGCATCAAAATGGGGTAAAATTCCCATTGCTTTGCATTGTTTAACTTATTTTGTGCGTATTCTGTTAGTATTCGTCCACAAAAATGGATATACCCTTCAAAATAGTTGCTTGCAGACCGATACAATGCTCGTAAACCTATTTGAGGTTGTATACTTGTGTAGCCCACTGATTTGCTGGTATTCAAATTTCCTTTTAAACCGAGGTGCTACTGTATGTAAAAGTGTATGGCAAAGAATTTACCAAGATCTATTATAACGTTCTTGAATTTCCTCAAACTTCATCAATGTAAATACATTAGTGTTTCGATATATTTTTGGTAAAAGAGAGATGAAGCCTGTATTTTTGGTATTTAATCTTTGTTTTATTAATGCTATTACTACTTTTACAACTAAAGTTTAGTGCTACTGTTGCTTTAAAAACTACTTGTCTTTTAATTTTTTTTAATGAATTTCAATCTTGATAAATGACATTTACAAGGGTTTATTTTTTTTTTTGTTATCCAAAAGATACTCTAAATAAAGTAATTTCGAGTTTCCAGACTATGTGATATATATTTTTGAGTTTTTTTTTTCAGTTATGATTACTACAGTAATCTGTTTTATTAACACTTCTTTTTATTTTACAGATTCACATCTGAGAGGTAGGTCCACCATGACATACATGAGCCTTGTATTTAGAATTTTCTTTTGTTGCATTTCTCATTTTAATCCTTGAAGAAAGACAGATGAAGGTGTGAACAGGGTTACGAGACAATTTGAAATAATGATGTGTATTTGTTATACACTAATGGTGTTATAAAGTGTACATTTTTGTGTAATGATTTACATTAATAACTGTTATTTTGTTGCAAATGGTAAATAATGGTTTCCAACGTGTTTGTGGTCATGTACCATTAACGGAAATGTTTTAATGGTGTTTAGGGAATTTCACACGTGACGAAAAGGTATTAGCCATTTAGGATTTTCGTACTTCATAGCCCCGTATTTATCGCAAAATGTTAATGTAAAAAAGATGAATTTTATCCTTTTAGGATTTTCTGTGTGGCTTAACCTTAAGCATCGATTTATGGTTTTTTTTTTTTTTTTTTTTTTTTGCGATTTTGAAAATGGTAAGGAAATGAAAAAAAAAATACTTTTTGGTTGTTGAAATATTTTGTACTGATTATGTATTGAATATCATGTTTAAATATTTATTGTATATCGACTTTGGTAAACCATTTATGCTATATTAAGTAATTTTTTTAATATTTTGCATGAAATTTTTAATTTACCAAAAATGTGTTAATTTTTATATGCTAAGATAAGTTTGCATGGTAGTCAAGGCTCACTGTATATGATGATACTTTGAAGGCTTTTCATAGATTTAAAATGGATTTGATTTTGTTTTCAAATTACGAAAGCTCTTGATATAAACACATATTTTAAAGTTTGTGTTGTTCCTGAGACTTTTAATGTAAAGCAAAGATTAGGTTAGTCTGGTCTTTGAATAAGCCTGTAGAGATTTGATAGAAACCTTGATTTGTTAATTAAAGCCAGATGTAAGATATTTAATAAAGACCCAAAAGCTGAATGTCGATATTAGATTGATTAAACAAAGTATTGAAATGGTAAAGAAGTATCTAGAAACTCTCATTTCGTATTAATATCTAACTTATTTTATTATTACAGTACTAATAATTTGAAGAAAGTAACTTGATAATAAATTTTCCTTAGATTGAATTATTTTAATTATTTTTTG
Source organism: Palaemon carinicauda (assembly GCF_036898095.1). Taxonomy (NCBI): domain Eukaryota; kingdom Metazoa; phylum Arthropoda; class Malacostraca; order Decapoda; family Palaemonidae; genus Palaemon; species Palaemon carinicauda. Next base: position 28,444,340 of record NC_090768.1, on the reverse strand, counting down.
TATATAAAAGACTACCAATCTAACGATTTTTCTATTATTTATGAAAACCTTCAAAGTTTCATCCATGGTTTAAAAAGAAAACATGGAACATGGCTGCAGATGGTGAGTGTTACAAATTTTGATTTCTCCATACTGTCTATTAACCCTTCTTTCGTGTATTTTCATTTGTTCCGAGAGGAATGATAGGTCTTTTTCAGTTCACGGGGTTTTGGGTGGGTGTAGGGTTCATTTGGTTCGTCTATCCTTTTGGTAATTTTTCGAAGATTGAGCATTTTTTTCGTTTAATTTTAAAGGAATTGTCAACCCTGATAAAACATCTATGGAATTTGCAGAATAGCGGATGCGTCACTTTTGTAGTGTACATTTTTAGGATCCTTCCATGCCTGAACCTTAAGCTTAATTTCCAGTTTCAACTGATTAAGCTCAAGTTCCAGTTCTAGCTGATTGAGCTAAGGTTCCAGTTTCAGCTGATTGAGCTCAAGTTCCATTTTCAGCTCATTAAGATTGTATTTGCGGTATAACAAAATGAAAATGATTTACAGTACTGTAGCGCAATTGGGATTAATTCACTAACAGGTTCAGCACATTACGCAGGGGAGAGATTAGTGGCCCGTTAATGTAGGCGTGGGTGGTATTTGGACGAATAGTTAACTTTGTGGCAGAAAAAAAAAAACTGTTTCCTAAGGAATGGAATCCATGCGTGTATCTAGGGTTATGGAACGTATTAATTACATAGAGTACAGGGCTACTATTATTCCTGTAGCTCAGAAATTCTAATTAGGTTATATTGGTCAGATTATACAAAACTGTGCTTGTATGATGTTCATTTGCTCCTACATACAATACTAATTATGGATCTTTAAAGGAGGATGAGATTGCCAAACTGGAAATTGCTGTTAGACACTTAATACATGCAGGAAAATTGCTTTATGGAAGAATATTGCTTTAGCTCTCATTCTCGGATTTCTGTGCAATTAATTAAGTGAATAAGAAATGATGTGCTTCCTAAATACATAGCCTACATATCGATCACTCTTTCTCTTTATATATATATATATATATATATATATATATATATATATATATATATATATATATATATATATATATATATATATATATATATCGCGCGCCTTTTGATATCTGCTTCTGTGTGAGGTAATTGGTGTATCTTTAGAATCGAGAGATTTGATGTAAAGAAAATTTCTGTAGTAAAGAAAATAAAAGCTGACGACAGCATCCTTCACACTGTTGTACCCTTAAATCATAGTAGGAGTCAGACGAGTGTTCTGACCCTATAATCCACCATGAAGGATGAGTTGCAGCAGATTATTATTTTGATGGAGACTTTGTTCTTTGTCCTTTGTTCATTGTTCTTTGTCTTCCTGGTCTCAGCCCTATCCCCATCTATTCCACCCCATATGTATCCTCCTCCCCACTTTTCTTTCTCTCTTTTTCGTTTTCATTCTCTATAAATCTTATGTTAATCCTTCCCAACTCTCCCCACCTATGATCTATTTTTCCGCCTGTTCTTCCCACTTACTGAAGTTCTCTTCTTGTCATACTCTCTCTATCATGCGGGCTCGTATTCAGCTAGGACATGTAATATATTTTGTTTTAGACACGATACACTTACCAGTATGTTATTAACGGTGTTGCCAAGCGTAGATCGTTTGCTGTCTATAAAATTCTTACAAAAAGATCTGCTCACGTGCAAAGGTTTCACGTTATGAATAGATATACTTTGCATAAAGTGTGACATAAAAAGCGAAAGTAGCAACGAGTTTACTTGTTAACTGTGTCCTTTTGCCATGAGGAAATATTGTTACCTTCAGTTCTTATCGTTCCCAGTGACTCTTGTGACAATTAACGTCACATATACGGAAGATGATGAATACAAACACGGGTTATGAATATTAGAATCGTATAAGTATCCTGGAGTGAATATGATGAATGCCGGCCTGATGAGTCATCTGATAAATGTGCAAAAGTAAATTGTCAAGAGTTTTTTTGTTTTATTTTTTGTAGCCAGGATGGGAATGAATGAAGCGAGCTCAGTGCACATAAAAGAAATAAAGGTTTGAAATGTTGAGATTACATTTTGGTTGATATATGTAGTGCAATATTAATTCCTCGTGTTAAGAATGTTGAAATATATAGAAGAAATGGTTGAGGGGCTCATATATGTATATGTATATATATATATATATATATATATATATATATATATATATATATATATATATATATATATATATACACACATTACATTTACATGCAAATGAACCACTGGAGCAGTGAAAATATAAAGAGTAAATCCTGACTAGTTTTGTCTTAATTCTACAGTCCTCTTGATGAAATAAGATGAAATTAGTCAAGATTCCCTGTGGTCCTTTTGCATCTAAGTCATGTTTCCATGTGATTTTTATTCACACATAAATGTATGTATATATATATATATATATATATATATATATATATATATATATATATATATATATATATTATATATATATATATATATATATATACATACATTATATATATATTGAATGTCATCATCATCATCATCACCCTTGGCCAGTCTACTGCTGGACAATGACCTCAGATATGTTCTTTCACTCGTGCCTGGTTATGGTCTTTCAATGCCAGTCTATACCTGCAAATATTCGTAGCCACCCAAGCCTTCCTATATATATATATATATATATATATATATATATATATATATATATATATATATATATATATATATATATATATATACATTACATTTACATGCAAATGAACCACTGGAGCAGTGAAAATATAAAGAGTAAATCCTGACTAGTTTTGTCTTAATTCTACAGTCCTCTTGATGAAATAAGATGAAATTAGTCAAGATTCCCTGTGGTCCTTTTGCATCTAAGTCATGTTTCCATGGGATTTTTATTCACACATAAATGTATGTATATATATATATATGTATATATATATATTTATATATATATATATATATATATATATATATATATATATATATATATATACATACATTATATATATATTGAATGTCATCATCATCATCATCACCCTTAGCCAGTCTACTGCTGGACAATGACCTCAGATATGTTCTTTCACTCGTGCCTGGTTATGGTCTTTCAATGCCAGTCTATACCTGCAAATATTCGTAGCCACCCAAGCCTTCCTATATATATATATATATATATATATATATATATATATATATATATATGTGTATATATATATATATATATATATATATATGCGTGTGTGTGTGTGTGCTAAAAATGGACATTAAAGTACTGAGTGAATCTTGACTAATTTTCCCTGTAGTATTTTTTTGCATCTGAGCATCACGTATTCCTATGAATTTTATACATATTACACAAACAGATATATTGTGTATATATATAATATATATATATATATATATATATATATATATATATATACCTATATATATATATATATATATATATATAAGTGTGAGTTTTTTATTTTATTTCATCTATTTTATAGAAAAAAAGGGGGTTGAAGCCAAATGCAAGGGCCTAGTAATAATTGATTGCATTGTTTTTACAAAAATTACAGTCAAAGTAGCCTCTAAGCCTAAATCAATAAAGTAAAATACATGGTTACTAGGTTGGACAGGGGTGGGCCTTGGTGGGGCTTCCACCCTTTTTGATAAATGCATAAGAAATTTCAATAAATGTTCTTAAAAAAAAAAAGACATTAAAATTACTCCAGAAATAAGTTAGGTATGACCAATAAAAAGAAACTTTTTCAATCGGCGATTTTTGTTACTTGCGCTAAAGAAATTTACGCTTACAATATTTGCATTTCTCCTATTTTATTTTGTTTTCTTTCTTCTAATTACAAACTCTTATATACCATTTTATCGTTGAATAAATTTTCTTTAAGAGGGTATGATTTTCAAGTTTCTGTGATGAGAACCCTTTGTGCTTTATCGAAATATATACGATAAAAGATAAAAATGTTTGTTATCGGCTAACTTCACCTAACGATAGCTGCTATTCACGTTTCTTTTATCATACTTTTGATAACTGTATGAGAAACTTCAGTCATTTTCCAAAATTATGAGACCAACCGGACCTCTCTATGACGAAAATTAAGGCTGTCAGCACGATCTGAAAAAAAGAATATTGCGAAACGCACTTGAAAGCGGAGAACGCCTGGGGGTTAAGGGTGGGAAAGTTCTAAATACCGCGAGGTTCAAAGGGTTAAGGCTGAACAAAACTGATATTAGGACAAAAATGTTACGATCTGAAAAGTATATAATGACTTGACTTTAAATGTTAAATTGGACTAATTCTTAGACCAAGAAAAAAGAAATAACACTTACAAGAATGATACAATCACTTGTTTCAATTGAAATTAAATTCAAGTACAATATTTAAGTTTGACACTAATGAAAAATAGATAACCAGATCACAGTTCAAATACCTAACCTTCCTACAGGGCCGTTTACAAAAATTCTTGGAGAATTTTATAGGTACTCACTACACACCATATGTACGGGCACGCAAAATCCCTTTGGAGAGGACACACTATAGGTACTGAACACTTGAAACAATACTCTGACCTGCGTGCAAGAGAGGGAGAGAGGAAGATGGTAGTCTTAAGGCTTCAATTCTGTATCGCTATCTATCTATCTAACCCTGGTGTCGCCTTTATATATGAAACCTAGCTACTTTCAGAAACTTCCCTAAGGACTGGGAAGTGGGGAGGGGGGGGGGGGGCTAAGTGTCAGAGTTACAAAGTATCGCTCTCCCCAACTTGTAATCATGCAATGCCAGATGGCTCTCTGAGTCAGCTAGCTCTGCCCACCCTTTGGCCCCAAAATAAAAAAAATAACATCCTATCACTAGGTTTTCGCGAAAATTCCGAAGCACATGGTAACCAGAACAGTTGTGTTTTCTCTCTCAAACATGACATAATACCTCATAAAAATATAAAAGAACATTACATAAGTCCTTGTTCATATTTCATATGGTCATATAACACTCTCAAACAGCTTACGAAAAACTTCGTAACAAAAATACGTGAAATACATAAAGTTAATTCTTAAAAATAGCGTAAATTTACATATACTGACTTGAATAAAGAATACAATGAAATTCAGGACGAAAGTGCACAAATAAAATATAAATTAATAAATCATGAATAAACTATTTTATTTACACTAGACCAGCTTTGTAAGTATATATATATATATATATATATATATATATATATATATATATATATATATATAAATTATATATATATATATATATATATATATATATATATATATGCAAGAGTTGATTGGAATAGTACAAAAGGAAGGCCAAGGTTTGGGTGGATGGATGGAGTGAAGAAAGCTCTGGGTGATAGGATAGATGTGAGAGGGGCAAGAGAGCGAAATATGAATGAATGGCTAGCGATTGTGACCTAGTTCCGGTAGGCCCTGCTGCTTCCTCCGGTCGCCTTGGGTGACCGCGGAGGTAGCAGCAGTAGGGGATTCAACATTATGAAGCTTCATCTCTGGTGGATAACGGGGGAGGGTGGGCTGTGGCAGCCTAGCAGTACTAGCCAAACTCGGTTGAGTCCCTTGTCAGGCAGGGAGGAACGGTGAGAGGAAAGGTCCCCTTTTTTTCATTTGTTTGATATTGGCTACCCCCCAAAAGTGGGGTAAGTGCCTCGGTATATGTATATCTCTCTCTCTCTCTCTCTCTCTCTCTCTCTCTCTCTCTCTCTCTCTCTCTCTCTCTCTCTCTCTCTCTCTCTCTCTCTCTCTCTCTCTTTATATATATATATATATATATATATATATATATATATATATATATGTACTGTATATATATAAACATATATGTATATATATGTATATATATATAT